>NW_025953789.1:1178531-1420961 GCF_022578515.1 Annulohypoxylon truncatum
AAAGCCCTAGACCAAATTCCAGGCTTGCTTCGCCCCGGACGGCTATAAATGTCATTCATCATGCGTTTCCCCTTCTCCTTTCTCACCCTCGCGACTCGTCCAATAACCCCCCCTTTCGTAGGACGGAAGACACCCTACTCTACTCTACTCCACCCTACCAAAATAGGCCTCTCCCACCCGTAGTTTCCTGTCATCACCGCCCAAACTCAAGATGCGGCACAATAACCGGACCATACTTCGTCGGCGCCGTAAACGCGCCGTCCCCCTGAACCACGAAATCCACCGCAAGACTCAAACGATTCAACCCACCATTCGCATGCTGCTGGAGGTGGGCGGCATTAGGCCCGTACGGCGTGGCGGGCACGGCGTCGGGGTCGAAGGCGAGGACGGCGACGTAGTTGCGGCGGCCCATGAGCTTCTTGAGCTCGCGCGGGGCGCCCGAGGCGTCGGTGTGGAAGATCTCCATCATGTCCTCCTTGGTGTCGCTGACCTCGTTCGCCGCCGACCGCTGCCCGTTGGCCGGGATGTAGTGCGCGCGGTTGTTGTGCAGCATCTTGAGGATGTACGGCGCGGCGGGCGCGGCGACGATCGGCGAGGTGATGATTTGGTACATTGTCTTGTGGTCGGAAGGGTGCGCGGGGTCGTGCACGAGGCCTGCGCCTGCGGCGTTGACGTCTGGGGTTGTTTGTTAGGAATAGCTGATATTTATTTATGATCTTGTAAGGGGTGGGATGAGGGAAAGAAAGGGATGAAAGGGTGACAGAAAAGGGGGTATGGAAAATTAACGTACCTCCGGATAAGAACGTCATGCGCAAGCCCTTCTGGTGTGAGATGCCCTGCAGCGTGCGAATCAGGTACGTCCGCTCGAGGTCCTTGCTGTCGTGCGTCCACATATCCTTCAAGATCTCGCTGATGTCCAGGTCGCCGAACTGGTTGACCACGTTGCCCATGAGGCCCGATTTTCCGACGGCCTTCTTGACTTGGTTGAAGCCTTGTGCGACCATTTCCTTGCCGCCGACGATGCCCGCCACCGAGCTTGTGACCTTGCCTAACACGTTGTACGACATGTTGACCGCCTTCTTACCCGTCGCGAATGTATTGGCCAGGCTTTCCACAGTGTCTAGTCGCGGGTAGACAATGGGCACCGATAGCATCCAGAGGCAGTGCTGGACGCTAGGCGGTAGCATCGCAACCTTAGGGAATAAGCCCTGGTATGTCGGGCCTGCGAGCACGCGGTTTTGCGTTCGCTCCGACCGGAGATCGACACCGACCACGACCACGGCGGGACCGAGATATTTGATGAAGTGCCAGCCTTGGCCTGTGACGGTGAACAGATCTAGATCATGGCTGACGTTTCGAAGGACCTCCAGCGTGGTATGGTGCTGGAAAAGCAGGTACATGTCTACGGCTATCCGGCCGATATTCTTGAACATCTGCGAGTTTTGCATGTAATCGGGATAGGAGCCGTAGCCATCAAAGCTGGGTGATTATTAGTACGGAAATCTTCACGATATACCTAAAGCTCGCGCTAGTTGTTTATAAGTGAGAACTTACATGTCATGGTCATCGATCTGGCAGACGTGAGGAATCTGCGCAAACGCTTCACGAAGGAACGGCTGGTCGAAATGGCTCGTGTAGAAATGGAAATAAGCGTGCGACACGTCCTCCTCATGACGCGCCGTCCACGAAGCATTTTTCCTGTTCTCCTTACCCGGCATAGCCAGCCACTGTTTGAGGAGTGGCACTTCTTTCCACAGCCGGTCTCCGTAGATCTGGTCGCCCAAGCCGAGCTGGACGTGGAAACCACCGCAGTCGACATTCTTTTGCAGCACATCTTTCCACATAAATCCGAGCCCGCCAAGTTTGCTGCGTTCGTTCTGATTCGTGCTGGCAGCGAAGTCGTTTCCGGAATGCGCGATGAAGCGCCAGTTAGTCTCACTTCGACCCGCGACCACGAATTCATATCTGGTGCAACCGAGGTGCGAAGTGACGGCGTAAGTCCACCTTTCCGTACCAGTTTCGCCCATTTGTAAGTCGACATCATATTTAAAGAATTGCCACCTTTGATGTGTGTAAATAGAACGAGCTGTTAGCTGGCGGGGATTTGGTGATAAATCAGTACTGAGATGAATGTGGATCGTGGGCGGCTGAGGAGCATCTGTGACTATGAGGATACTTCCTAGCCACATTCCTTTCTCAACATCCATGTTCGTGTATCTCAAATAGGGTCCGAAGTAGACACCATTCGTCGGCTGAACCTTGTACATATCTACACCAACACCAGGAGGTCCCGTAAACCCAGCAGCGGTCGGCGTAGCCGTCGCGACGCTCATAATACTCTCAGCGTAGCCGGGAGTCTGCGGCGGGAACATAGGTGAGGCCATCGCGCTCTGCTTGCCAAACATCGGCGACCCGAGAGGGTTGCCATAGGTTGATGCCGTGGGAGATAGAGGTGCGGCTTCATGGTGAATAGGGTTTGGCCCCTTAGGGAATTCCCATTGCGTAGCCTGCGTGGCTAGATGGATATAATAGTACTGGCCGGAATTCTGATCCAGGTGCGCAATCCAACCCTCAGGCAGCGGTGGTGGCGAAGTAGGACCTTGACCTTGGAATGGAGAAGGGGTGTGAGTAACTACTTGCGGTTGCACTTGCTGACCGTTTTGTTGAGGTTCGGGCCTCGGATCGTTGGCAAACGCAGGATGTCCGGGATGTTGCAAAGCTGGAGACGCAAGCCCAGCTGCTATCTCGGTCTGTTTCTTCGGGGGAGATGCTGCGGCTGACGCCTGAGCTGCTTGGGCCGGTGCCGGCGTAGAGCTTGAACTCGGTTGGGTCGGCCGTTGCTTCTCGTTAGGATATGCCGAGGAGCTTCCATTAGGGTTGATACTGGAATATGCAGGCGGAGGGCTAGGCGACATCTGCATTCGCTGGAAGTCTTGTTCTAACACGCTGATCTGAAGGGCGGGTCCGCCATTGCCATTACCATTGGAATTATTATTATTGTTAGCAGCTGCGTTAATATTTGACGGTCGCGCTGCCTGAGCACTAAACGTCGATGCGGTAGGACTTGCGACAGGGTTCGCTCCCTGGTAAACCGTGGGAGGTCCATGCGGCTGTTGGTCAGGAGTTTCCGTCGGCGTCCACGGGCGAGGCACCTGCTGCGTAGCCGGGTGCTGACCATATTGCGCCAGTCGTTGGGATGCCGCTGGGCTTTGGAGACTGTTAAGTGTTGCGGTCCCGGATATACCAGCGGCCGCATATCGTGCCTCAATACCACCGCCCGGAATAGTGCCCGGCTCGACGATAGGCGTCTCTGGCGGAGGAGGGGATCCTCGGCTTGCTCTTGTAGTTGAAGTGGAAGCTGTGGAGGCGAAGCGATTCACTCCATTATCCGCAGGCATCTTGAGGTAGCTATCTTCATTCACCTGAGGTCGCGCATTGTTGTTCGAGCTTGAGCCCGAAGCCGCTGAACTCGCTCTAGGTGGCGGATAGTAGGGCTTCTGATGATAATCGGGAAAAGATGTACTAGAAGAAGCAGCCGCCGGCTTGGGTTGGTTGGCAAGCGGCTTCGCAAATAGGCCACCGTCGTCTCCAGGTGGACTGGCAGGACTAAGCGCTCCTGGTAGAGGCTTAGGACCGGCTCCTCGTCGTTCTGCAAGACCAGGCCCCTTCTTCTCGACAGGGCTTTTATCTAATCGCGGGGTTGTGTCGTTGAAGGTATCTGAGTGTGTAGAGCTCGCGGGACTTATGTAAAGCTTGTTACCGGACGGCCGACGCTGGTCGGCTGGGTAGGGAGGTCGACTCGAGTGGGCAACCGGCTGAGCTATCCGATGGTCGTCGTCATCAGGGTATGGTAGAGGCGCAGCAGAGCTAGAAGCGCCCGGCGGCAGCGGAAAACTCGGCTTGGAAGATGCCGGGGCGGGATACTTGAATCTTTCCGAAGCTCTATCCGAGGCAGGCTTAGGGCTCTGAGGCTTGAATATTCTCAGAGGCTCAACGGTAGGGCTGTCGCAATCCTCGGCGGGCTTGCTGAGGAACATCTCCTCATCAGGCCTTCCGTGACGGTCCATCTTGTTTCACGTACTCTACCGTACGCGGATCGCAAGGCAACCGACAGACGCGAAGGTACTAGCAATAGACGCGGGATGACGCAGGGAAAAATGAGAAAAAGTTATTTATAGGCGCTTTGCGACAGCTAGACCTTAAAAATGTATGCGACGAAATGACTTTATCGCAACTAGATGAGGGGTTACAATGATTGGCTTTGGAGCGAAGTTGTGAAGCCGAAGCTGACGAATTCGACCAACAAGATGGAAATAATAGGATACACGACACAGGACACAGACACGAGCAGGTGAAACGAGTTCAAGAAAGGACAAGATGGATTCGAAGAGGTCTATGATATGCGACCACACGGCTATGGAGGGGGATCTGGGGGGAGCAACCTTGTCCGCAGGTTCGGTGGGTTCATCAACCTTGGCAGGTCGGGAGACAGGCCAGATGATTGGTCGCTCAGAAGCAGGCGCTTAAAGAATAGGGAAATATGGGTGAAGCAGATGCCATTTCCAAGCGCCCAATCAGCCCGACGCTTGGTGTAGTACGCGAATTATACTGGCTCCCTCACATGAATGAGCGTATTTCTCTGGCTGGCTAGCTCTGCCGGTTTTCCTTGATAGCGCTCGAGCTGCCAACGAATAACTCGAGACGTTTATCGAGCCCCTATAATCGCTTGGTTGTCAAGCACGTTCGCATACTCTGATATACCTCCTGAGATGACGAGAATACGATGATCGCTTGCATTCTATCTCGATCTCTTCAAAGTTAGGCACAGATGATATTCATCGCAGCGCGCAACAGGACCGCGGCTTTGGTTAAAAACTCAGAAGGCCCAAAAACGTGACAAGGGTTTTGAGACGGATATTCCCACCATCACTCATCGAGTAAAAGGATCCATATCTATCCCATCATAGCCGGGACATGGGACTTAGCTCAAGCGGCTATTGATCCAAACTTCGCAATCGCATAGCATATGCAATGAGCATGATCAAATGTGCATGCATTATGCACGGCTGTCGAAAATCCTTCCCGTCGCATGGGATTTTGGCCGAATCTTGATGTTACCTATAAATAATAACGTTACGGGAGGCCCCGTCATGCTAGCGTGTCGCCGTTAAATGATAATTGCCCATAGGGCTACGTTGGATTTTGATATATCGAGAATCGTTGAAAGCTGAACTGACCTGGTTTCGCTCGAACTTTTCCACTTGCTATTTCAACTCAACTAATAATCCCAATTGATTTCTGATTCGAACTGGTTACACATCTATCGGGAGCATTAAGGATGTAAACACCCGTCTTTGAATATTCTTGTCTTCGGGTACTGGCGTCTGCATATGGGGGCAGTTTAAGTGGCGTAAGACTTAAGGAAATGGCCTCTTCGTTATTACCTGATAGATATTGTCGGTCCAGACCCGGAAGTATCGAAAACTATTAAATTGCGATTTATTAATCTAACTTGAACAGTTAGAAGCGCGAAGTCAAATCTATAGATATCAACGTTGAGAGAAAAAGAGACTAGGTATGTGTGTTCCTAGAAGTTGGAACCTTGGAAAGCAACTGGATAGATAGATAGATAGGTAGGTATGCTACACACGTCAATTATGATCGGCGCAGGAGCGAGTAGATGCCCTAGGTACCTAGTAATCTACGACGACTAATAGCCTCTCATCGTTCTTTACTATTTTAATCATGAGCACATTTAGATGTGAAAGGAGCAGAGCAGTTACGGCCTTAGAAGAAAGAACGCCACTTCCAATTTACAATAACTTTGTCGGCTGTAAAGGTCGGTCGCCACCTCTCGGCTTCGGTTGCGAAGGAGGCCGCTCGTCTCCACTCGGAGGCGACTTTCTAACGCGGCGCCGTGACCAAGAAAACCACGAATCCCATCGGTTGCCTACTAGCATAACTATGACTCTTACCTTGTGATTCAAATGTCGTTCGAAACCCAAGAGCTCGGATACCGACCATGTTTCGTAGTGCCCCGATCGGGGTTCGGCTCTTGAATATTCGGCCAATCAAAACGCTTCTCGGCACTCTTGACCGTTTGATTTAGTGTGTAGGGACGCGTGGCGACCCTCTAGATCGCCCATCCATGGATTCGATACGGACGATATAGCTAGGCAGCACCCTTCTAAATTGTTCCGCCCTGTTCGAGCTTGTGTTTAGTTGCGTCGTGGAAAGCTGGAGTGTTACGTTAGTCATTTGCCATCACACGACAACCGTTACGCATCCCTGTCTGTAGCCTTGAGTCGCCTTCTTGTCAAGCTACCTCTGCAAAATGTATATAAAAACTACATAGACCCATCACAATCGAATTTGGATTCTTCACAATCAACAACTTCACCAAACAATCACTAGATCATCAGATCCATTACCATCTATTAAGTATTCAACATGGCAAACGCCAACAACAATAACAACAATCAAGTGCCCCCTTTCTGGGAGTACATGCAATCATTCGGACCTCACGCAGCCATGAGAGCTGGCGCTGGTGTCGACCACGCCAACACCGGACCCAGCTTCGGCCCCGGGTTCCCATTCCACAACGCTCAATCTTGGCCGGGCCACGAGTGGGCCCGCTCGGGCGAGCCATGGAACGGGTGGCACGGATTTCATGGATGGCACGGCGGCAGGCATGGCGGTAGGCACGGTCGACACGGCTTTCAGAACTATCGCGATGGTCCTACATCAGACAGAGAGGAGAACGAGCACGACAACGACAACGATGATGACGATGAGATGGAGAGTGCTCCCGAAACCATGAGAAACACTCCGGACGAGTCTGTCAATAGTGAGGCCCCGCCTGCGCCTCCTTCGGGTGCTCCCAACCAGCCTCCTCACCCACCTCACCCATTCCACCACGGACCCCGTGCTTTCGGTGGCCATCATCGTGGAGGACGAGGTGGTCGATTCGGACGTCGGGGAGGCCGCCGTGGCCCACACCCACACTCACACTCACACTCACCGCCCCCGCATTACAATGGCCCTTGGGACTTCCGACCCTTGATGCATGCTTTCGCCACCCATCCGTTCGCCGAGGCGTTTAGAGATTACATGGACCAGGCCCGCGGAGGTTTCTCAGGCGAGTCCAACGAGCAGCAGGAAGTTGCTTTCGTACCCCCTGTCGACGTCTTCAACACGGACAAGGCTTACATCCTCCACGTATCGCTACCCGGTGCGAAGAAAGAGGACGTCGGTGTGAGCTGGGACGGCGAAAAGGTCAACATCGCCGGAGTCGTCCACCGTCCCGGCGACGAGGAGTTCATCAGCTGCTTGACTTCTAGCGAGAGGAAGGTCGGCATGTTCGAGCGCAGCATCAAGCTACCGCCTCCCGGAAGCAACGAGAAGGAGGAGGTCGACGGCATCGGCATCACCGCCAAGATGGAGAACGGTATCCTCATCGTGACCGTTCCTAAGACCGAGAAGGAGTGGACTCAGATCCATAAGGTTGAGATCCAGTAAACGTGGATTTTTCTTACTTGGACGGGTACGGTTGGCAAGGAATAGGTACGGAAGGCCGAGAATAACCTGGTAATTCGAACGGCAGGCGCAAGGAGTTTAGGAGTTTTCAGATAAAATTGCCCCCATCATAACCAATAAAAAATTGCGTTCAAAATAATTCAATGTCTCCCTAGGTCGCTAGACCGAACTTGGTGTCTTTTGCGATATGTCTTAATAATCTGTTTCGTTTCAGTATTCGTGTTCACTCTGATACTCACGTCTGAGCGTTTGACATTCCAGTCCATAACTCTAGAACGGTCCTGGTGAAAGGGATATTTGTTTTGCTCCGCTCATGCTGCGATGTTATTTGCAGCTATAACATCCGTGTCGAGTTCTTGCATGACTTCAAGTACTAGATTTAAGCTGTCCATGAAGGAGTTGACAGCTACTCGGAGCATCCTGTTCGTCGTAGCCTTATACTCAATTTGTAAAATATTTCCTCCTACATCTCCATTGGCGGCATCATCATTTAATTTGCCAGTAGAGAAATTTCGCTGCACTAGCGGAGACAGTTCTTTGTCTACCTGCAACGTCTTGAGAGCGATAGATGCTAATCGAGGTGTTGGGAATGGCACCTCAATAGTTCTAAGAAGGGAGCAGTATTAGCATCGTGATTGCTGCGTGTGTGGTTACAAACGCTAACATACAACACGCAAGGGAACTGTGCATCTTTGGTTGCCGCCATAACAGTTATTGACAATTGTTGTCTTTTCGCGAGCGAGTTGTGTTATGTTTGGAAAAATTACGGTTGGCTAAATAGATCGGAATGCGGATTGCGTAATGAGAAAATATCGAGGTTCCACGGTTTCAGGGAGCGCAAGGAGGGGTAAATCGCAACCAGGTAATTTTTATTCCGAAGCGACGATAAGATAAAGTTGACTGGACAGGACGGTTGGAATTCAGCTGAGGCTTAGGAGGTCAAGGTTTCAGCCACCTATGTAATATGGGCCTATAATGGACAGTTAGCAGTCAGTGGGTCTTCCCGGTTGCCAGGCAACGAAAGTACCCACAAACATGACAAGGTTATGGGTCATGCCCTTAACCAGAATAGGTAAAATGTCAAATGAGACCGCTATGGCCTTTGCTTTCTTTGCTTTCCTTCTTACCCCAACAATAACAATCAAACAGGAAAATAATAATACAGCATCTGATACAAAAAAACATCGTCTCCTTGAAAAAGGCTTCATGTTTTGATGATCTACAACATTTCCTTTTTCTTCAAATCGTTTCCTCTATCTCTACTAGTACTCGGTACGGCTCTCTCTTCTTCGCATTGCATCCTCTACTTCTATCACAACTGCGTTTGTCATTCAAATAGATTGTTAATGCGTGAATGATCCCATTTACTTATTCTATTCATACCCATTACTCTCTTTATTTGAGTATCGCCAGTCGATCCTTCTAGGCAGTGCGTCGCATACCTTAGCACTTGAAGTCTCGGTTGTCGAGTCTAGCAAAGGGCCTGCTCTTGTTTATGCAGAGCCATTGAAGCTTCCTTAGCTCGTTCGGGTCCCGATTGACGGTGTCCTCAAAGGATTCTTGAACGAGTAGCGACACCGCAAGTGGTATAGAAGTGTCAACAGCAATATCCGCTAAGATGGGGCCTTCTTCGAGGAGTTCCAACGCTGGCTCGGTCATTGAGTATATTCCGGGTAAGTCTTTTTGTCTTCACCGTCCTTTTCGCGGACGACATCGATAATAGCTTAATAACTTGCACCCTCATATTCGTCTTGCCCTCGATAATTATCCTAATCCTTTGACTACCTTGCGCCTTCCAATGACGCAAACCAATTTGAGATGTTCAGTGTCTGCTGGCATCTCTCATGGCCCCCTACATCATCCATCTTTACTACTTAATTCGGAAGCATTTCCAGTTACATTGCTTACAATTGCAGACCGCTTATACCTAGCATCCTACCTCCACACCCCTACCGCCGACACCGTCTTCCCGTATCAAGAACCGCCACCTCAATCACCAAGGAAGAGGTCGCAGAGAGCCGTTGATGGCCCTGCGCCTGCGCCATCCAAGTCTGACCGATACCCTCCGTATTACTTTACTGTCGACGACAGCCTCCTCTACAACGCCTTTCACCACGATTTTGGCCCGCTTCACATTGGTCACCTCTACCGCTTTGCGCTGCACTTCCACGATATCCTTGGTGCTAAGGAAAACCAACACAGACCGATTGTGTTTTATAGCCGAGCAGACCCAAGAAGTACGCTTACCGACATTTTGACCTTGAGACATTTGTGACGATTGCTGACAATTCCGGACAGGTCGAGCAAATGCCGCTTGTTTACTAGCGTGCTACATGGTCCTAATCCAGTCATGGCCACCTCACTTGGCCCTAGCGCCCATTGCGCAGATCGAACCGCCCCTGATGCCTTTCCGCGATGCTGGTTATAGTCAGGCCGACTATGGTATCACTGTTCAGGACATTGTATACGGTGTCTGGAAAGCTAAGGAAGAAGGCTGCTGTGTCTTGGACAACTTTGACCTCGACGAGTACGAGAGATTTGAGCGAGTTGAGCATGGTGATTTCAACTGGATCACTCCCAACTTCCTGGCGTTCGCCTCTCCGCAAAGCAATCCGACGGCACGAATCACGGAGTCTTCCGAATTGTATGCTTCATTGCCTAAGACGCTGTCCGCCGTAGATGCTCACCCGACCCTCCCACAACCATTCAAGAACGTATTGAGACACTTCTCTGAGCGCAACATCGGCTTGGTAGTGCGTCTTAACTCTCCTCTTTACTCTCCGTCCTACTTCGAAGCGCTAGGGATACAGCATCTTGACATGATATTCGAAGATGGTACTTGCCCACCGCTCAGTACCGTCCGAAAATTCATCAAACTTGCCCATGAGACAATCACAGTCAGAAAGAAGGGGATTGCCGTCCATTGCAAAGCTGGTCTTGGAAGAACTGGTTGCTTGATCGGAGCATATTTGATCTACCGCCATGGTTTCACAGCGAATGAGATTATTTCGTTCATGAGGTTCATGCGTCCAGGCATGGTTGTCGGTCCTCAGCAACATTGGCTACATATCAACCAGGGAGTTTTCCGAGAATGGTGGGTTGAGGAGAGATTGGAGAGGAAGTTGAGAAAGGAGATGGCCGCGAACGCGAATGCGCCACCCAGCACACCTATCCGTGCGATGCAGAAGGCCAACTTGAACCGAAGCGCTCAAGCCTCAACTCCCCCAAGTCGAAGCCCGTCTAACCGCACGCCCCTCGGCGATTTGGACGATGAACGCCGTAATGCTGGTGCGCAAGAAGACTACTTACCTGCACCAACGCCCGGTCAACCTCGAAAGACCAGCCGAGCGGACCGTCATCATCCTTACCAACGGAATTCGGTCCACCATCCTACTGTCGAAGAGGAACAAGAAGGCGCCGGCAAGAACGCAGAGGTAGCCTCCTCTCATAACAGGCGATCTAACGATAGCATTGAGTCGGAGGAGGAATTATATCTGCGCATGCGATCTAATCGTAAACAATCTCGCACACCAGCTTGCAACGAAACGATCCGATCTGTCAGTCAGAGCACGACCACAACAATATATCAGGTGATTGACAACGACGCATCCAATGACGCCGAAAACGTTGGTCACAGTCGTCCGAAGACCATCGTAGACCATGTCACGGCAAGCGGTTCGCCAACACGCTCGGCAAGCGCTTCTGGCGTGTTGACCAAGGTCAGGAGCAGCAAGCGATCGACCGAGTCTGCCCGAAACAAAGATTCAATGGGTGTGCGAAAGACCAGCGGTCGGATCGGTAGCATTGGCACCAACAACACAGCCAATTCGGCACGTAAAGTTTCCGCGTTATAGGATAATGAGGTTTTACAGCCGCCGAATTGGACTGTCGATGACTGTTCTGAATAATGCTGCAATATATCATGGCTTATCCAATGATGATCAAACCTTCTGCGGGCAGCTAATTTTTCACGATGACGACTATGACGACCGAATCATGGTTCTTTGCATATGCGTTTGGCGTTCGGTATCAATAAGAGGTACATGGATTTCACCCCCAATTCAAATCAAATATAATGGATCCGACTTCTTTCTTTCTTCGCATCTGTCCTCCTCGATGATTCCTCTTCGAAGAAAATAAAGTACCCAGCTGGCTACCTTGGTTGCTTGTTATTCGTTCCGACCGACCGGCTTGCCCACGCAAATCTTTCTGAATGACTTGGGCGTTTACGGTTCCTGTTTTTGCTTTTTTGGTTAGTTGGTTCGGAATGGACACTTTTGCATCTTTTAATCCGGGCTGGTTTTCAACGCTGAATTGTGTCTATTCTAAACTGACGTCGAGCTGGAAGGAGGATGCGAAGCTGTAAGAAGCCTTGGAGTAAATTAAGGAGGGAGGGTTTTCTCGTTGAGGTATCACTGCTTGGGTTTGCTTTAGATCAATACGCGTATATGATGAATAACTTTTTCATTTTACTATTTTTACGACTCGCTTTTAATATTTAATGGTGATGGTGAGATTCATGGATCTTCAGCGGCTCTGGGTAGTGTGGGCTGACTCCATAATGACGGTGAAAGTGATTAACCTTCTTCGACCAATCCTATTTGACCGTTCCCCGGCTACTCCCTTGTCCGGTCTTCGTCATATCATGGATGTCTCCAAGGACACCGGGCCGTATTACTGGCATTGGAGCGGGCAGAGCGGGGCCAATCTTCCCAGCCCATAGCTCCTTCAGCCCGAAGTCCTTTCCCAGTTTGAGTACGAGTTTGAATTTTTGATCCCAGACTGCCAGAATCAGATGGAGGAAACGTTTTAGTGTCCACTCACCTAAACACTTGCTGTCCCGTCTTTCTACGATCATGTATCATTCATCGCATAACCCCAAAACAGGGTTGTGTCAAAGCCAGTTTAGGGAATAGTCACCTTTTTCGGATGCCTGTCTCCCGCATCACCGAAGATCATGACCTCTAAATCGCAAATTTCCCCGGGAGGCGCCTTTCGCTTGCCTGGATCCCCCGCTGCCCGCTGTTACTGTAGCATTGTCGGAGGCTTATTCCTACGGCAGACTATTTTACTTTACATGTTATGTCGTCCAGCTCACCATACATTACATTACATACATACATACGTACATGGATACCTAGGTATGTAGGCTTTGGTGGCTTCCAGTAACATTCCAACAATAGACAAAGACTACTGCCGTGTCACTCCTACATGCAAATATTTCGTGATCATGTGGCGTTTCTCCTAACCAGACGGGCTAGACTAACTTACTACTGTGATGAGAAAACCGAGGCATTTTCTCCTCTCCGAGACAGTTCCCCTTAGATGAGCATTTATAACGAGGCTACCGGGAGGTATTCCCCGCTGGCAGCTCAGCCGGCGCTCATACGAAGCAGAGTAGAACCAGCTCTTCGAGGCTGGAATACTCGGATAGGGCGGCTATTCACTCCCAGAGACCTAATTTACGGCTGCTTTTGCCATGGCGGAAGAAGAGCAATTGCCAGACCCTCCCAAAGGTCGGCGGGAGATCGCCATGAACAAACTCCGCGCTGTCAAGCGCAGGATAAAGCCGTGGTATATATACGCCCTCATAGCGACGACGATAGTTACTCTCGTCGTAGTGCTTTCGGCCGTGCTAGTCACTCGACGGAATCACCAGTGGTTCATTGAAAAAGTTCAGCATGACAAAGCGGTATTCTCTCTCCCCTCTTGCTTCTCACTTCTTCTCCCTCTCCTTGGAGTATCTTGTTGAGTGAGATCCAATGCTAAGACCTGAGCGCAGACCCCGTCCAACCCGGGCAACGCCCGAGTGAATCTCGGCTACGCACAGTACCAGGGCACGCTCGTCGGCAGCGGGGGCGGCGTGGCGCAGTACCTCGGGATGCGGTTTGCGGCGCCGCCGACGGGAGACCGCAGGTGGAAGGCGCCCGTCGAACCAGAGGTAGAAGATTCGGGAGATCAAGCCGCTGATTCCGTATGTTTTCATTTTCAACGTCTTTTTCTTATATTCCCTTGTGAACTGTCTTATGCCGCTGGACCATTGTTTTGTTAGGTATTATATACTTAGTGATACGGAATTCCCTCCCATTTCTTTTCCTTTAGAGACAAAAAATAATAATAAATAAAGGGAAAATGAGAGGAGAGTTAGAAGAGAAAGGATAGGAGAAACACGCCAGCTGACACACCGTGATGTTATATATAGTTCGGTCCCATCTGTCTAGGTCTCGGGTCGTCGTATCCGAATAGCGACGAAGACGAGGATTGTCTGTACGCCAACGTATGGGCACCGGTCAACGCAACGGTGGACTCCAAGCTACCCGTATGGCTGTTTATCCAGGGCGGTGGTACGCATTTCCCATGAGCCTTTCCATATCCTTAATCCCCCTCCCTCTTCCCCTCTCCATCTACCCACCAAACCACTCACCACCCACAAACTAACCAACCCACCAGGCTACAACACCAACAGCAACGCGAACTGGAACGGGACCTACCTCCTCGAGCAGTCCAACAACAGCATCGTGTTCGTGAACTTCAACTACCGCGTCGGGCTCTGGGGTTTCCTAGCCTCGGAGCGGCTCCTAGCCCCTGGCGCCGACGGAGACTTAAACGTCGGCTTGCGGGACCAGATCGCCATGCTGCGGTGGACGCGGCAACACATCGCGCAGTTCGGCGGCGACCCCGACCACGTCGTCATCACGGGCACATCCGCCGGCGCCGGCTCCGTCGCCCTGCACCTGGTGATGGCGTACGGCGCGCACGGGCAGGGCAGCTACGGTAGCTACGGTAGCTATGGGAACGCCACCAGCGGCGACAACAGCGATGTCGGGGACAGCGTCGGCACCAACCTCTTCGTCGGCGGCGTCGGGGAGTCCGTTTTCTTCCCGTGGCAGCCTGTCCTCGCCGATTTAGAATGGCAGTACGACCTGCTCCTCAACCAAACGGGGTGCGACGCGCTGTCATGCCTCCGCGGGCTCTCAACAGAGACCCTACAAGCCCTGAACACAGCGTCCCCATTCCCAGGACGACCAGGCCTGCCCGCGCCTCTGCCGCTGTTCTACTGGACGCCCTGCGTCGACGGCGCGCTGCTGCGCGACCTGCCGTACGTGCTCTTCGACCGGGGCGAGTACGTCCCGGTCCCCGTGATAATGGGCACGACGACGAACGAGGGCGCGTCCTTCGCGACGAACGCGTCGACGCCCGACGAGTTCGGCACCTTCATGCAGGACAACTACCCGCACCTGACCTCCAACCAGACTGCCGACATCGTCGCCGAGTACCCGCAGGCCCTGCAGGCGCCGCTCCCGGCCCACGCCTCCTGGTTCCCGTCCACGGCCGCCGCGTACGGCGAGGCCACCTTCATCTGCCCCGCGGACTACATCCTGGCCTCGTACGCGCGCCCGCCGGTGCCGCCTTTCAACGCCGGCGTCAACGCCAGCCGGATATGGGGGTACCGGTACGATGTCGCGGATCCGATGAATACGGCCGAGGGGCTCGGCGTCCCGCATATATGGGAGTCGTGGGCGGTGTACGGGCCGGACGCTATTAACGGCGTCGGCGGCGGGCCCGCGAGCTACTACTACCCCGGCATCGCGGCGGGGGTCGTCAAGCCGGTGCAGGATTACTGGATCTCGTTCGTGAAGAATTTAGATCCGAACACGGGAAGAGCGGCAGGGGCTCCAGTGTGGGAGGCGTGGGGGACGACTAACGAAACTAATAGTGCTAATAATGCGAATAATACTAGTGATGGAGGCCAAAGGTTGCTCTTCCAGACGGAGGGTTTCTCGATGGAGCCCGTGGCGTCGGATTTGCAGGATCGGTGCGACTTCTGGAGAAAACTTGTTCCTGCGACACAGCAGTAAAAGTATCTTAAACCTACCTACCATGCTCAGCGTTCTACGTATGACTACGGAGATTATCTAAAAAGATATCTAAGTAGCTGCCTATATAAGATATATAATGACGATATAAATACTCATAATATACATATAGCCACTCGACAAGACCGTTTACTTTATCTTCCTCTTGTACGTGTTTTCCTACCCGTAAACAAACTTTAGCTTTCATGAGTTCTTTTCCCCCATCTACTCTCTAGTATCACCACCATATCCAGCTTCTGCGCAGCGGAATCCCACAGCGACCTACACGGGATAATTGCTCCCTTCCCGAGCAAAGAACCCGCATCTCCAAGTAGGTCAAAAGACTCGGAGTTGACGTACGTGAGCTTTGGATTTAACTCGATAAATCCCAGTTGTGGACGATCACTTGTTTGTAGTATTTGACCTACCACCCTCAAAATATGCTGCGTTCCACGAACTCCTACCCCGCTATGAGCTGCTTCGCTGTTCTGGTACGCCGCGATAGTCTGGACGAACACGTCGCCAGAAGGCGACTCAACGACAACGCTGTGCATTGTCGTATGTTTGTCTTTGTCTGAGCCGTGAGATGAGTACAGCCGTACATCTCCAAAGCCCACGTTCGCGAATCCCAGATGCGCGTGCCACTCGACACCAGCGGATCTTGGTAGCTCCTCGACTTCGGCTGAGAAGACGAACGGAAGTGCTCTTTGTGATAGACCGCCTTCCGAATATGAGTCGGGGTCAAAGTCCTTCAACACCTCCCAATCTGGGAGCCCTGGCTTTGCGGTACAAGTATCGCCGCTATTGCCATAAGTCATGTATAAAGGATTGTACTTTTGATCCCACAAGTCCGGACCGTCTTCTGCATCACTCGAAGCAGAAGATGGCATCGCATGTGCGGCTCTCCAAGCACTTGCGGCAAGCAAAGCACGATGTTTTGTGTATGAAGTAGTAGTTGAGCGCGGAAAGTATGCCACGGCACTACTCCACCATTGGACCTGCATCTCGGCGCCCACACGCCAGAGATGTTGTAGCGCCAGAGTAATTTGTAGGCGGATATTATCATTATCGCCCGGTGACATGGGGGTTAGGCTCATGGATGCAGGTACCAAGGGTATCTGGCCTGCAATAGATACCGCGACGGGCAAGTTCGAATTTACGTCATTATCATTACTGTTATCTTTGTCGATTGGTAGGAGCGGGTATGTGATGGCTTGGCTATAAGGGCCGATGTTTGCGGGTGCCCAGTATGACCGAGATTGTACATGCAAACCGCGTCTATCTCCCTGCTTCATCCGAGGTTGCACCGCGAGGAGAATGGTTATATCGGCATCTCGAGGCAGCAGGAAGTCGCCGCAGGATATAGTGACTCGGGCCGGTGGATTGGGCTCCCTGAAAAGTGCCCCGTAAAGCTTGTTGACAATTGGGAAGTCTGCCATTCGCCGTAATACAATAATTGAGTTGGTGATTGCGGTTGGCGATAATGAGTATTCGCGTAGTCTTTGACGCACCTCATCCACAATTTGGGCTGCCTGGACTTCAATATCTCCGGTGCGACCAGCGTGGTACCAGTCTTGGCTAATAGAGCTAGTAAGCTTGAGGGAAAGGAAAGATGGCCGCTGGCCGATTTCGTGAGGGCTGATACTACCATGTTCGTATCCCAAGAATTTGCTACGTAACGAACCGAGTATATTTTCGAACTTCGGATCAAGCAGGTCTGGAATACGGACGCCTTGGCCTTCTGTCTTGGATACCATTTCGGCTTCCGGTTTCGCCTCAACTTGAGCCTCGCGAATACTCAACCAAGCACTACCGCCTCCTTCACGTACAACCCTCTTGTCGTTGTCGCATACAACGATGCGGCCCTTAAACAGCGTTGGCGGCCCATCTACGACGAGCGTCTCAAACTCGCCTCCCTCGCCGAGCACGGCACCCCGTCCGCCGTCACCACCGAAACGCCGGAGTGCGCGGCGGATACGTGATATGCCGGTATCGCTAGCAACATTCTCCCACAGGAACTCTTCTCCTAAACCAGCGCTAGCCACCTTCACGACACGTGCTACCAGCCCTGCGGCAGCCATGTCACGAAGTAGCTGCGCGTCATCGGTACATGCCGCAGGTTGAAGAGTATTTGTGGGGAATGCAGAAGTAGTAGTGGAAGCGGAAGAATGCGGAAGCTCAGGGTACTGCCATAGATACGCCAGCGGAATTAAGCCGAGACGTAGGGCGACGGACTCAACACGAGTTCGCTGGTACGTCGATAGTATTGCGCCCGAGCACAGGGCGTTAACCTCCGGATGAGCCTTGAGGACAGCACGAAGGAGCGGGACTAAGGACTCCGTCTCATCCTCTTCCTCGTGATGACCGTCAGGGTCTTTGTAACTTGTGCCACTATCTACGGCTGTACCAAGGATAGCCTGGCGAAACAGAGGTAACCCTGTGGCTTGGGCATAAAGAGGGATTACCTGGTGGCCCACGGTCTGGTACATGAAACTATTCAAGTCGATCTCGTCTTCATCTTGGCTATCGTGATCAGCTCTTGGTCCTGTGAGTGAGCCGTGCTGCGGTTGGGCAACAACATGATCGCTGGGAGAGATCCGTATGGCAGCAAGATTGCTAATAGTGTTGCCAATTTCGGCTCTGGATCCATCTTCATCTTCAGATCTGACAGTAGTTCGTATACTAGTACTGCCAGATTTAGGCGGCGGATGGAGATTAGCCAGTGCTATGACGCGATGTCCATTAGCCAGGCAGTGGAGAATAGAGTAGAAACTATCCTTTCCTCCAGATACCAAGGCGACAACGTTTAGGGGATCATCCGTTGCCATGGGTCATTTGCGACTGTCAAAATGTGACAGGTAGAAATTTCGGAGAAATAAAAAGAAGGCAAATAGTGCAACACCCTACCGACGAGTCATCGTTCTCCGGTAGGTCGGCTTTGTCTTGACTGTCACAACTCCAATAAGACCAAGGTCCAATTGCCTCACTTTTCACTTTTTCTTCTCGCCGGGTAAGGTATATCTCAGCTGATCTCGGTGTTTGCTTCGTGATATGGAATATTTGAAGTAGTGCTCGTGCGCAGTGAGCTATCGTTCAGCGACTAGTGTAGACGTAGTTAGGCATACCTAAAGCTATAGATATCTCCAATTAGGACACTAATCAAGCGAATTATAACGATGATAGCTCATAAAACGGCGTTGGCTTGGCGGGGACCCGGACGATTGAAACAGTTTGGGAGACCGATGATGGACGGCTAGGGCTCTAGTAGGTAGGGACTAGCCGTCACCAACAGAGGCCGTCAAATAGTTAGGCAGAAACACGATCGTCTTAGTACGATTTAGCGAATGAATATGTACAAGTGGAGGTTGGTAGAAGTTGCGCCTTTACGTCCGTTGGGTCTTTTGGAGATGTTTCGATTGAAAACGGAGAGACTGAAAAGTTATGACCCACAGGTTGGTTTGGTTAGTTAGATAAGACGATAATTAGATTGAAATGACGTAAAATAGTAAAGGCGAGGCAGTCACACTTGTTCCGGTACTACTGAGGCACTCATATCAAGTAATTGCATAAGGTAACATATATCGATCTCTATACACGATATGGATGTAACGAAGACTGTCACGGTAGAGCGCGAAGACTCGGACGTAGTTATTCTTGGGCAGCGGCAAAACCATTGCTTGGATCAATTTCCTATCTTTTACAGAGTATGCAGAAAGTTATCTTCTTGTGACCCGCACCGCCAGAGCAATCCGCAATAAACGAAGTCCGAAAAAAAATCAAAACCGAGAAATTAGACACACGAAGAGGGTTCAGTGAGAGGCCACCCTGCCACCTGCTGTCTCTTTCGCCCTCTCCTCCCTCCCATCCTCTTCTCTTCTCTTCCCCTTCCTCCCCCTCTCACTGAACGTGTCCTGTAGCGAGGAACGACTGCTCTGCTCCGCCCTGCCGTAGTGATTACAACGAGCGTAGAGAAGAATAAGCCGCCATAATAAAGTTGTAAAAATAGATGTATCGCATCTGCTTCCCATGGCAAGTATCAAGTGTGTCCGCCTCTGTATGTTTCAAAATGCCCGCCCGATCGACGCCTCATCACCAATCCGTTGTATCCCTTGAGGTTGCCGCTCCCGTGAGCAATTTTTTATGGTCGTCATGAAGAAAAGGGTGTTTTTGTCACAATATTGGTACAAGAAGACAAGTCGATGCTGGAAAATCAATGTGCAACTTTTGTGGTCCTCTCTACCTAGGCCTAGTGACCTGATCCGCGTAAATGAAGCTGGCTAGGCTAGGTCGAATGTGTTTGTGGAAAGTCATTATATCATTATGGGCGTACGTCGACAGATCTCTCGTGGATCCTCGACGGGTAAATCTGATCTGAATCCTCCTTAGGCAATTCCGATTTAGTCAGATCGCTTGCGCTTCTTCTTGCCCTGACCCTCACTAGGCGATTCATCCGATGAGAGGTCGCTGGAACTGCCAGGGACTTCCGATGCGACTTGGAAGAGGACCTTACCGAAGTTGGCATAGTCGGTCTCACCAGCTGGCATCAGATCAAGACCTTCCTCGCTAGCATCGATGAGATTCATGACGATGGCGCCACTGCCATGAGTACGTGCGTGTTGTGACAGGTTGTCGCTTCTAGAGAATTTCTTACCGCACTCGTGGCACTCGAAGGGCTTCTCCTGCGTGTGTAGAGAACGGTAGTGTCGCTTGAGATGCTCCTGTCGGCGGAAACGACGGTTGCATAGCTCACAAACGAAGGTCTTGCTGGGGTCTTCGGTTAATGATTGCTTACGGCCTCGGCGGTTGGGCGGAGCAGGCAGGGGGGTTTGCGCATTTGATCCCTCAGGCGATCCAGCGTTGTTGCTGTCGTCCGCCTCAGTTTGGGTGTATTGTTGTTGCTCTTGCTCGCCACCCTGAGCGGAGTTGGAATCGGCAGCGACGTTCATGACGGGCGCAGCCTTTCGCGATTCCTTCTTTGACTTCTTCAATTTCTTGTCTTTGTGCGAGTCTGGGTCTGACGAGGTGTAGCTGGAAAATCCAGTCGCACAAGAATTGTCGTCGGCGTCGAAGTCACCCTCACCCAAAAACGACTCGCTACCAAGCGACAGCGTGGTAGAGCAAGTAGCAGAGCGTGACCTCTTGATGTCTGCACCTGATTGATCACCAATGTTGCATAGACGGTTGACAAAGTCGTCCTCTGATTCAAGGTCGTCAATGTCCTCGAAAGTTGGTAGACCGTGATGAATATCTGGGTTGAAGTCAAAGGAAGTAGGGAGAGATTGTTTTGGTACAGCGTCACCCCTGAATTCCTCTAACGCGACAGGGGCAGAAAAGTCGGGCGCTAATGTGGGGTTAGATACACCGCCAACTGTCAAATTCCGAGGGTCGCAGAAGCTAGAATCCACGTCCTGCTCTGATGTAACAGATCGTGCGTAGGGAGATGGTGACGGTGACAAGGAAGGGCAGGATGTTGGCGATAGGTGGTCGCTTGAAAAGCTGGAATTTGGTGACGGAACCTGACTCTGATTTGCTGCTGATTGTTGTGCCTGAGCTTGGAGGTAGACTGTACAGAGGAAAAAAAGAATAAAGTTAGCGACCCCAAATTCCCTGAGTTAAAAATCGTTAAAGTTTTAGATAGTGAAAGATAAGAGCGGTGAATTTTCGACACCCATGCCCCGCCAATTTGCCAGTTCAATTGCTGAAACTTTTGAAACTTTCATGATTATGATATTTCCGCCGTGAATTATTTTTAGAAATCCTTCTCTTTTTTTCCTTCCATTTTTCATCTTTTCTGGAAACCAATCGCATCCAATTCATAGAACGTATTCTGTTGCAGGATATTAAATCCGAAAATTGAAAACACAAACATACCAGGTGTTAGAGGTGGCGAGCCACAGTTGGCCCAGTCCAGGTTCTCAAGATTCTCGGGTACGGTCTCGACTTCCGGCTTGACCATCTCGCATCCATCCAATCCAGAGAACATGGGGTTGAGCGGTGTGGCTAACATGTCGTTCGAGTTGCATGGGCTACCCATGGAGCTACCCGACGTTGACAAGGGAGGCGTGGCCGGGTAGTAGAAGCCGTCATTGTCGCAAAGCTCAGTCTCCAGCATCAGCTTGGAAGGTTGAGTCTGTACTAGAATGCCAGGTCGCTGCGCGGTCTGAGGTGACGCCATCGGAGTTACGTTGCTCGGGACTGCGCCGTACATCTTGTTCGGGAACGGTTGTTGCGAGCAAGCCGAGTTCGGCCTCGAGTAAATCGGCGTCGAAGGCAGCGTAGGTACCACGGGGAACACCTGCTGCTGCTGCATCTGTTGGAAGCCAGGCTGTTGACTGAAGTGGCCGTGATGCCGGTTCTCTGGGTTGGGGTCTGGCGTGTAGTAGAAGAAAGGCGTTGGTCCCATCTGGGATGCCATCATAGTTGGGTCCATTGTCGTCGTTGTCGTTGTCTTTATCCAATACCACCCGTCAGTCTTTGCGGCTAGTGACTCTCACCCCGATATATAAACTGACCTATATACCGGACTTCGGTTACGTTGCTATCGGACTATCTGGAAGATTGTCGTTTCCCTTTCGTTTTATAAATTAAGTATACTTATAAGTGTACTGTACAATGCGTTGTTGTTGGTGGGCGGTTGGCCTAATGATGGTGGTTTCGGTTCCTGGGTGTCTGAATGAACGAACGTTGGTCTTGATATTGGATCATAAGACCTTTTAGTTGCTAGTGACTCGTTGTTGTCTGGTGTTATACATGGACCTGCTCTCGACTTCGTAAAACTCCCCGAGTATTATCGTCAAGCAACTGGTTGTGCTGTGTGGGAGCGGATAGGTACAAGTTTGTATAGTTAATGAAGGGCAGGAAGTTCGAGGAGATCGAACGATTCCAAAAAGACGAGTCACAAGAAGAAACAAGAGAACCGATAGGGTTATGAAGAAGAAAGAGATCACTCCAAGACGACGGATATGTCGATCACGTACTAGCTAAGAGAGTAATGAACGTGGTTGAAGGGAACCTTGAGAGGATAATGTAAAATAGTTGAAGGCCGCCCAGATCAACGACACCAGATAAAAGAAGCCCATCGATAGGCACTGGAAGGCCTGCGGGTGGAATGGGGACCCATAGAGAGCCCACCCACCCAAGGCGAGCAACCCTGTAATGTCTCACTTGGGGAAAGCTGACAAGGGGGCCATCTTTAGGCCCTGGTCGGCCTTGGGTGTTCTGGTCGACAGGCCACTAACTAACCTTGTATTCTGCATGTCTGGGGCAAAAACGGAAACATGAGATGAGTGGGTTGTGTCGACTGGTACTATGTGGGCGCAGCCACCGAGCGATTCTAAATCTGGATAACACACTGGACGAGGACGAGAGGGACGAGGTACCGCGTATTGATGGGTACTTTGTCTCTTTTTTTCGACGGACAGAAGAAACCTTGTCCGACTGGTCGTGTACCTACCGCATAGTGCATACCTCTAACTCCGTTGGTTAATACGCACGCGCAAGCATACGACACCTTGCATATCGCCTAGCATAGTCCATAGACGATACGGGCTCTCATGCAGACCCGAGTACATAGCGAGGGTACATAGCAGAGATGCATTTCGACATTGAGCAGCTAAGCCAGGATGTCCGTTCTTTTATCTTGACTTTGGTGGATAACTGACAACTAGTATTTTGGCTGGAAGTTATCAGTCGTACGAAGCTTGTCATTATCCAGGTTTTCTCCCACGTGCTTGTCGAGAAGGCAGGCAGGCAGGTATTGGTAGACAGACAGACAGTTCAAACGGACAGCCTGGTGGCATGTACATACAATATGCTATCTACCTACGTACCTCACGCATAAACCTGTACTTAACGAACAGATGAGTAAAAAGACGACGCCTATCATATAGCGATTGCAGTAGTACCTCGGCAGGTTTTCCACAAAATCCTTTTTGGGGAATTGATTGTCGTGAATGGTACGGATGGTACTCTGCACAAATTTTCAGGATTTTCTTGGATGGTTGGAACATGCATACATACCTACGTCGTATGTACGATACATGAGCGGGCGACTATGATAGGTGGGTTTGACCGCTGGACCAGAGGAGGAAGCGAGCCACACAATTTGCATAATTCGTCCATTTTTGCCAAAGCTCTTCGCCGTAGGTGGTGGTGGTTGTGTTCGGCTGCAACATTGCACAGCCAGTCGCTGAACGCCGTCCTGCCTTCGCGCGACGCGGAGTACTCTGCGCCAGCCCATAGTGCCGTCCAGTAGAACAGCGTGATGGAATGCAGGTACGGGCGACCAGGCATCGCGCTGTGGATCACCTTCGTCATTCAGCGCCTTTCACGAGAAATACTTTGCGCGTATCCTGAGCTCCGGATAGGCTTCTGGGGTGTCGATTGGTTTGCGGGGAACTTGGTATCCAGCATATCGGATGCCTCATGTGCTTTGCTACGTACTCTCTCCTTGATGGAGATCCGGATATGAGATACTCACGTGTCTTGGCCGCTTGAGAGGCAGAGAGGGAGGTAGATACTATGGTAGATGCTATGAAGGGAGAGAGCAAACCACGGCGCAAACCATCCTCACCGTATTCATCCAGGATGACAATGACGTTGGCCACCTGGATCCCTCTCGACAACATGATAGTTTTACGTTCTAGGCTCTTGCTAAGAGAACCAAGACTGGCACAGTGAAAGGGCTTCCCTTCCGAACTTGGCTCGAAAAATTCCTACTTGCTGATGATTGGATCACATTAATAGGCTGTGAAGCTAGTGAATGAAGAGTTCATTTAAGTGAGGTGAACCGTATGTGGTCAGCATGCAGTGAGAGGCAGCCTGCCATTGCCTGGCTATTGCCTACCATCGTATGCCCAATACAACGGTATCGACATCGTATTGGATATAATGTAGGTATGTGCATCAACTGATGGTGCGTGAAGTAAGAAAGATAGTTCCAGTAAATGAAGACCAATGATGTGTGTGTTTTGCCTAAGCTGACCTCGCATTGGCAGATTTGACCACAGATTAGCTTGTGATGGAGTAGATTTTCACAATTTATCTGTTAAAACCGGTTGCATCGATTGGGATTGGAAACATAGGATCGGCCCTAGGCATCGTGTGAGTGGACGAAATCCTCCAAGACGCGCGCGTTCCTGATATGCAAGCACTATATAGCATAGTCGCCCTCAAAATGCAACCCATTCATCCAGAAAGAATACCCCTAAAAGACGTCTATGCCACAGCAACCATCGAATCATGATGTTTTCTGTTTATGGAACACGCGCTTCAAATTTCTCTTTGGTGTTATCACACGAAAAGGTGAGATGGGGTTGGCTGATTCAAGGCGTAGGCTTATCTTCTCGTTGAATTTACTTCCCGATCTGTAATATCACAGCGGTTTAGCAGCTGAATCCGCCATATTCGCCGCACATTCTGTTACAGTTGAAGAAATTACACCCCGCATCACCTGTAGCGTAAGATGTGATCGAGCACCCGATGGGTTCGCCCCTCGTACCAAGACAATGGAAGCAATTTTCTGTAGTGTTAGAACGACTTTACTTACTAATTCATATGATAATACATGTATACTTAATAACTATAAGATTAAATCTCAATAAAAATAGAACATAGCCATCGTGACGGACCATACAGAAGATATGTGATGAGTGATGAAGCTTTAGGATGATTGAGCGTTGTTTTACTAGTTTGATTGAAACGGAAAATGTGCATAGGAAAATAAGCTTCTTTTTTTCACTTGCAGGAAAAGCAATATCAACACTTTGATCGTCGTTGATCCTTTGATCGTTCTTACCTGACTCGTCATCAATCCCGTCACTTGTGGAAGGAAAGAATACATTATCCGTTCTTTTCTGTTCTTTTCGTGCTTGCCAACTTCGGAACTTTCCAACGTATTCATTGGATCCGAAAGCCGTTTCCCTCTCTTGCACCTTCCACACACGGCTCGGAATCCCGGGGAAAGAGAACTCGATTGTCTCTCTCTTCCCTTAAGCCTCCCCCGTAATGGTTCCCAGCCCACGGCTTAGACATGCACATGTACTGTAGACCGTAGTTGGTCGAGGCATCTCATACGATCTATGAACATCTCCAAGGCTTTTCATCTCCGCCAGTTTGCTAGAGCACGCCATCTCCGATACCAATATCAACACCAACACTAAACCATAAGATCGCCGCTCTTGTTTGTCGGTTGATAACACTCTCCTCCACTATTAGACATGTCAGGCACATCAGGCATGATCAAGCTGTCGCTCAACTCCGAACGGTACCTGGTTGAAGCGGCCAGGACGACTGCAGAGTCCGACCGCCTCGACTGTTTCCGGGTTCCTAGCGTGCTCTAGAAGCGGCATTACATACAGCATTGGTGATACGCTCGCCTATCGCGCCACCGCCCTCTGCCCTCTCCAACCGGTCTTGGTGTTGATAGGCACTGAGGATGCACTGAGTTCAATGGGTTCGATGGGGCTATGCTTTGGCGCACAAACCTGCATCACATACATAGTATTGTGCACTCTGTTATCGTCTAAACACTATTTGGGTATCATCAAGGCGCTCATCGGCGCTCATCACTTGTTTCATTATTTTACCGTGCATACTAGTACAAATGCCAATGCACTAGCATTGCATTAACATATTGTACGCGTACACATACAGGAACATATGTACATTATGTACATGCATTATACTGACCCATTTTCTCAGTACTCTACGTATGAATGCTACTAATTAAGCGGTGGACCGGCCTTCTATCGGATTAGAGTCCCAAATCAGGAAGCTTATCATGGGCTAGGTAGGGCCAGGCGATCATTCCACCGCCAAAGTGCCTAGACACTTTACTGGGAGTTCCGACTTGCCAGGTACCTGAACGTACCCATAACTGGTTCCGTGGAAGCCTTCCGGCTCGACAGGACCCCCAGCGAGAGACCTTCTAGCTAATTTGCCTCCCATTATGCGGCCTGCTACCCGGCTCCCACAGTGCTGGAAACCAAGATACGTCAGGGTAGCCTGTTGATGAAGCCCAGAAACGGACGAAGTACCGCCTGTTGGAGAGTACATGCAGTCCTCTCCACACCAATCGCCTTCTTTCGGCCAATTCATCGACTGTACCTTGCATGTCAATTTTGTGCCTGCAGCATTCGTCCTGCAGGAACAATGCAGAACCGGCACATTCTTACTACACAGAGTTAGCCATGGTAAGTCGGTATGCAAGCAGGTCAATGATCCGGGGCTTAATTACTTAAATACTCAGGTATTTACATCTGATAGATAATGGAGATGCGGGAAAAAGAAACAACCCCAAAGTAGTACTCGACGACGAGTCTGTTGCCGACCTCGACAGTGATGCAGGATAAAATGCAATAATGCACGGGCTACTACCCTCAGGATCTCTATTGCGCGGTCCTTCGACGGTTTTACGCTTGTCGAAAGGCCTCAAGTCTGATCTGTACAGCTCCCATGTTCCCTAGCACCGATGACAAGACCTTGAACGTTACATAGTACATACATGAGGGACTCGTACACAGCGCGGAAGCAGTCCAGAACATCAATTTGCCAACGTGAAAACGAGAGGCTAAGAATTATCTTGTGGTACATGACAAGCGATACTATATAGAGGCCCGTGCTATCCCGTACTTAGTACCCTTTCCTCATCCAGATAGAAAACCGTAATGAGGGAGGTTGACACTGGTTGGGAAAAAAGAGCCAGTGGCAAGATTTGTATTTCCACTCACAGAAGCTGAACTTTAAGTCTCTGCGAACGACAACCACATCGCCAATTGTTTGTCCGAGGGTTACATGAGAGCGATGAGTCCACGGTACCGTCAGCGTGGGCTGATCGGCTTCAGGTCGGAAACTCCACCGTAACATATTCCTCCCAGTTCCAACGTCCTGGAACGTACGATGCCAGAACATCAATATGTCAACAACTATCAAAGCCATACCGTAGAAGGCTGGCAACCCTGATTCTCAACTGTCGCCTCACACACTCTAACGGTTCCACTCCGCTAACAATCCCGAATTCGACGTCGAATCCGGGAAGCTGGCGTCTCCCTTACTGTTCGGTCGTTTCGGCAATTTGCCGCCAGGTGACTGATAAACTCACTCTTGACTCATTATCTACAACATCGTTGTCAATCTCATGATTACTACGTAAGATACGATTCTCCCAGATATGCGCGTATCTAGAAAGCATGGAAGCCCTGGACTGGACTACGGTCCGTTTGGAGAAGGAGCCGCCTTCCGCACCCGTTGGCGGAATTGATAACTCGGCGACAAGGACCAAAATAGGAACAGCGCCGTTTCCTCCAACCTGTTCCCCCAGATTCGCAAAATAGTAGGAAGACAGACGGCCAGGGAAGCCCTTGAGCACGAAATGCCCACCCCATGTGATAATGCAACACCGAGGGCTTCCACGTCTTCCACGCACTTGCGAGCTAGCTCGAAATGAGCGACAGATTCGGTTTAGGCTCGAGCCGGGAGCCCTGTAAGGAACTGTACCAGGCGTGATTCTGGAAGATCTCGTCAGTTCTTTCGAGGTCTTGGCTTCTTCACCGGCATATTTTGGGCCAATGAGCATTGATACCGGCTCGCAAGCCTACGTAGGATAGAGATGGGTACATGAGGGCATCCTCAGCACGTTGCCGGCCACCCTAGGTGAGTGATGTTTCTCATTCGGGCCTACGACACATCATATGCAAGGAAAGGCCGTAGCACCAGTGTCGTCGCATTAATGTGAATCTCACAAACATTGGATCATCGTTAAGCAACCGAGAGGCTCTAAGATAATTGTATGATATGCTGTTTCGAAATATCCAACCGTGGCCACAGATGCTAAAACACCAGACTACACCAGACTACAGCATCTGACACATGATAGATGAGGCTTAGCACGGACGGGGAAGAGAGCAATATGTTACTAATAAACGAGTTCTTAATCTATCGATACAATATTGTAACATTCGCCAAGCTGATAGTTGACCTGTCAGGATGTATCAGACCAGTTCTCTCAAATGCGTGCCGCTCCGTTATTACTCCAACACACAGATCCGAAGGTGAACCGTCGTCGCCTCGCCGCCGCCACTATGGTCACGATACTAACCATCCGCGGAACATTAGCAGAGTGCACTTATTATACCGGAATGGTTAAGCACTACACTAAATTTATGTACTCCACAGAGACAAATAAAGAAAGGGTTCGGTACTAAGTGTTACTAGTATACCACTAGCGAAGAGAGCCAATGTCGGAGGTTTTCTATGAAAGGTAGCATCCAAACGGATGTACCGACTATATCACAGGTGAGTAATCGTGGGTGGTGTCAGGTACAGCTATTGGTTATCATGGGTGATTTGGGCTTCCTGGGCTTCCCATCCTATCTTCCCCGTCGATATTTAGTCCCGCTAATGCAGGGCCCGGTCCAATTGGCAACGTTCCGCTGTTATTTTTTCTGGAAGACTTCTTGCGTTTCAGTTGCGTATCCGTTTCTTGTCATCTTTTCCACCCCACTTGTTCCAACCACCAGTTCATCATTATCACTCGAACTATCGTTATCCTTAAGCGAGGCAGGCATAGTGAAGCGTGGTGGTCTGTGAGTGAGCTTGCCATTACCTACAAACTCCAGGGCTGCCAGGGCTGCTTAAACTACAACAATAAGCATTATAATGAACAATAAAACTGATAATAAGAATGACCCCGTTTTTCGTCGCATAGTATATAACCCGCTTGGAAATTCGGGGTCCATTTTTCGTATGCTACGGAGAGTATACTGGACTCCATTTACCCAGGAATTAGTCGTTTAATTTACCTAACCACGTTATGTAGCCCTGTAAAATTCCCATTTCTACATAGTATCGTCCCAGAGCCATAGGCACGGGTACTTCCAAAATTTACGATAGAATATTCCAAGACACCTCAACCTCCCCAGCCCTTCTCACCTCATCTCACCTTGATGGATCCCGGGATTCCTTGGGACTTACCGCGGTAAGTTACGTCGTATCCCACCAGGATTATCAGTTCTCAACTCCCATTCGCATGAACCGCGAAGCTCATAATGAGAATGCGGTCCGATCTATTACTACCTGTTATTACGGCGAAGACGAAGAATTGCTATACCGCCTGCGTAATGTTATTGTTGAAACTTTTTATTATTATAAAGGATGTTCTATTTAAAACATCCGCATTATAGTAAGGCATAGGACACGCCTTTAAAGGGCTAGTATCAGACATGTGTTCATGCGTCAGGTGGATATCCCTCTTACTTATTCCTTACCCCGAAGCTCGGGACTCCGTCTGGTCTATGTAAAAGCAAATGCGTGTCGTCCCGCGCCATCTCACGGATAACGTCGATCTTTTCTTACGATGATCTTGGTCTAAATGTTTGCAACCGCCTCTTTGCCACCCTCTCTTAATGCTTTTTTGCGAGGCCTGCAGCAAGTCCGTGATGCCTCGGCAATTGCCGCCAAGGTATGAACTCTGGGAAAGCGAAGATCGTCATCTCCCACGCAACGGCTCCGGTAAGCGAAAGGCAAGCAACAAGCTTCTGACATCGTGGGGCCGGGAGCCCGTGGCGGGCATACCGCTACCGGAAGATCTATCTCGTGGGGTTTATCATCACGGATGCCGATATCAGGAAGTCCTAGATGATGTTCTTACAAGATTCTGCAAGATGTTTCAATGCGGTGTCAAGACGGCCAAAGCTTCACAAGCGCACGCTCCAACGACGCACTGGTGCATGTAACGGTGTAGGAAACCAATGCTTTCACTACCTATGCAGCTACGAAGCGAGGTGGTTTAGTATTCTCTCGGGGTCAGTGATGAAAAAAAAATTTGTGCGTCAACGTTTCATTCTACGGTATCATCGAGATTCATACAGACCATGTTTTTAACAACTCCTCGGTCGAGCGCAGAGGCAAGTGTTGCACTAGAGTCTGAGAGCGAAGAGGCAAACAGCATCATTGGACAATTCGATCTTTGAACTTGGTTCAAAGGAAGAATTAGCTAATCTTCAATGCTACCTAGTACCTCTTGGTGGTGAGTATCATCAAGAATGACTTGCACCCCACGTGTTCTCTTAACCACACCTATCCAGTAATGCCTGCCATAAATGCAGTGTTTTAAGGAACGATGGAACTCAAGAAGTTCCGTCTCAAAAAAGTGTTCTTTGCGAGTCTGCCACTGCCAACATTAGATGACCTTCCTAATGCGAATTTGCTAAGTGTTGCGGGCCGAACAGATGACGACAACACGATCCCAAGTAAAGCATCGCCAAATGTACAATGCTGTTGCTGATAGCCTTCCTTTTCTGCGATACTTATCTCGATTAGGGATATTCCGAATGTCCAGGTCTGAGATCTAGACGATGCGAACCCGCATTATCTGTGTGAGACATACCATACACATTGTAACTAGAGGACATATGCAGGGGAAACGTTAAGTCAACCAGGCAGATCGAATAAAAGGTATCTACGTGAGCCAAGCCAGAGACTTTGATGTGAAAGCAAACTTTTCGCCCTAGAAAACATCAAGCTGCATATTCTCAGGCAGAAGTTTGCAACACTTGCAACGCTTGCTTCCCAAGCACCAACATGTTTCGGAAGCGAAGCCACCAAATGCGGAAGTCTTCACAGACGCATACAACTGTGTTCAGTTCGCAGCTTGCCCTGTCCTCGCCGGGGATTTCCCCCTCCGTCAACTGCCCGCCACAAGCCTGCAGCTACTCCGAGGGGCCTGTAAGTTGTAGGTGACAGAGTGGGAGTGTTGCGTCCCACACGGGACTGTCATCGGTGACTTGGGAAGCTGTGCCTCTTTTTTCTCCCCGCTAGATACGACCGAGGCGGGATCTCCGAATGCACCTACGTCGAGATCCTTCAAGATCCTTATAGCGAAAGTGGCCTGCCTAGATGGTCCATCAAAGACATCGAAAAGATAAAGCATCAAGCTACCTAATCTATCTAACCTACCTAGACTAAGAGACGTCATCAGCAAGTGTGGGGTTTGCAGAAGCGTTCGGAGAATTGAGGTCGCCATCCCATCCCTTCTTCGAAACGGCTTTGCATGAACATGGTGGGCGCAGCGACCCCCAGCCAAGGGCAAAAAAGCTGACGAATAAGTCGCAAGCAAATTCGCACTCCCTCAATATTAAGCAAGCCCGGCCCTGCCGTCATCATCAGAGCTAGGGTCAGGATTAACCTGCGGATATGACGAGATCGCGGGATCGTCCCGAGGCATGGTATGGGCGGGAGAATCTCACTGGTCGAACGCCTCTCCCGTCTAGGTCAGCACTACGATCCTTCGAGACTGTGGTGTAAGCAGGCCGGCTCGGTCGATGTCCAAAATCTCGAACGTGAACTTTTGCTACGTCTACGTACTATCTTTATCGCAGTCGCATTCTTGATTGCGTCGTACATAGGAGGGCACAGACGAGCTCGATCACGCCGCTTTTTGGTCCAGAAGCGTGTCGAAAGGATTCCGTGCTACCCAACTTCATGGGTCGTACAGGTTACCCTTAGGAGGTATGTTTTGCTTAGCCGTCCAAGCCGATCTAGTAAATAGATGCGGAGGGAATATGCATGCGAGTCGAAATCCAACGGGATGAAGCTATAATACGGCACGGACTGGCCAGTAAGGCGATTTCTAAGGAATCTTTCTTAAGGGATTGCTATAGGTATGTGCAAATATTGTATGTATGCCCGCTGACACAGCATATGTATCTTCGGATCCTTCCTCGGACCCCATCGCGAGATCATCGGTCTATATGGAATCACTTATCTATGCACATAGCGTATACAGCTTAGTGCGCTTACCCTCTATTTTGATATACCGAAATATCTAAGAATCGTAGCTTGCTCTGCAGTGCCGCCGACTATTGGTTCTAGACTAGTCCAACGCTGACATACACCGCTTTCGACAACCACCTATAATCCATCCAACGTGAAATACAGTAGCTATTATAAACAGCTCGGTTTAGAATCTGGTAGGTTGATCGAATCCTGCGCCGTTTTCTCACTGGCTGGCCGCACCACCAATAGTCTTTAGGAACCTCCCGTACGGAATCCAATCATTTCAGCTGCTGCAACTGTTATGTTGCAAGGCTGCTTACACTGTGCGCTACTACAATTCGCGGCATCGAAATCCGGCGAATTGGCGGTTTCCGTCAGGCTACGGCGTTGAGACTTTACTTTTGCTATCAGAAACTGCCTAAACTCACTTGTAGATGGCTATCAAGCCTAGCCTAGTATCAAACATATGAGATGGCGCCATACATCAACTGCGAGGCAGATCTCGCGATCATAGACACCATCAGGCTCTCTAGGCATCGCTTTTAATCAATATACTACACTAACTCAGCGTCATCGTAAGCCGTAAGATATCTACCCTTTTAACTTCTGACAAAACTAAGACTATTTGGAGGCATATCAACTTGGCTGTCTAGCTGCTATGGAAGCTTACCTACATACTTAGCGTGCCCTAATGGGATTTATGTGCCGAATTAGAGGTATAACGTGGCGTAATCGTCTACCAAACTCGCGCTGAGGGTGGTATTTTCTAGTTGAGTTTCTTTCCCCTTCATACAAAGGTCAGATCATGACTACCTGTGGAGATGTCTCCGATGCTGTGAAACTTCCCAGGCAAGTGATATGCTGACGCCACGCTCCTCCGCGTGCTGCTTATCACGTATCGTACCATAGGTCGTCCTTTTCCGGTGATCAACAATTTCTTACAGCTCAAGATTTTTTTTTTTTCGCGTAGCCGTCGTGTACGTTACGAAATAGTCGTGCCTTTGGTAGCCGGTGCCGAGTTGAAACGAGCTTGTCGGTGTGCTACACCATGAGATGGGATGGCGTATTTCTCATTGCTCAACGGCCGTCCTGTGCTACTGCTAATCATTCCGCTGAAGATTTATTTGTGGGGGAAGTCGGTACAGTACACGTATATCGACAGAGGGATAACACAAATGTGTTGATATCGACAAGAATAGGCTATCAGATATCGAGCCATGCACGGATCTCTCACCCTTCATCACCATAGAGTTCTGACTAGTCGGATATAATCCATGACAGAGGAATCTGTCTCAATAGCTCGTCGTCAGCTTACCGTGTATGACGTGCAAGCTCAGGTACCCGACCCAAAACGTGGAGACCTGAGGTAGATGTATCGTCAGAGGTGATCATCTTGATGTATCTTATTGACGTATCTACATATTTGACATTTATAAGCATGTTATGAATAGCTTTTGTTACTCCGTGAGATCTGATACTGCGGTAGTAAATCCGCATATCGGGAGAAGATGTCCTTAGGGGGGTTGTCCTATACTTCCGTTGCGTCACTAACAAAGGGGTCGGCTATACCTGTAAGATAGGATGGGCGAATACCTCCTCTGAACCCTATATGATAAATGAGAGAATGGGGGCGTTATTGGATATCTTGAGCCATCATGTCGCAGTGTTGATTAGTCTGACCCAGCTTGAGATGTGAAGAACATTGTAAAGTGTGATAAACCAACTAGTTCGGTGTAGCTACCCTTCGAACAAGCGTGGCAGCATTTGCCGAACGGCCGTAAGAGAGCCCCGAACGACAAATGAGGTTCCCAAACTATTACGTTGTGTCCATATGTGTAAATGAGGCTAAGAGGCCCCAGACTAATACCCTCAACCTCGGAGCTGAATAAGGGTCCGAGAAAGCATGAAGTTAGACAGGTCGTAGCCGCCTATCCCCGCCAGTTCGCTAGTAGCGCTCATCAGGCCGCCAGTCTAACGTATCAGGCTTACGAATCTTGTAAGCCAGAGCGCCACATCATATTCCCTATAATATCCACGCGAAGGCGGTGTCTGTCTCAAGCTAGGAGCGCACAGGGCTAGTCCTCTGCCGAGTATCGATAGATTATAACCTTGGGCTTGGTATACTGCCTCCCCCAATTATTTACGCACGTATAACTCAGCACTTGAGAGCCAGAAGAACGTATACAAGAGCCTAGCCCGACGAGCCTAAGATCTAAGACATGAGCCGATAACCCAGGGTTATTTGTGCCATCGACGCCACGAGGCTTCTAGCCCAGTACTACGTGAGACCGTACTAGGCAGAGAGAGACAAAGACAAGCTTTTTCATGAGGGGGGTGGTTTAAGATGTGTCTGAGACAGACACGCAAGACCGGGTCTTCGGGCCCGCTTGTTCTTGCCTTTCCGTGCCGGCTTGCTTGAAGGGGACAAGAGGCTAGGCTCGGACCCTGCGGATGGAATAAGGCGGAAATATGATAGAGAGACTACCGCTCGTGATCTCTGGGCGAGTATCGTGATGTCAATAAGTTGGAGTCCGAATCGCGCGCGGCAAAACGTGCACTAGCTGAGTTGAGGCGAGCCAAGTAAGATCTATCATTTGATCGGATCAGATCATTTTCAGCTCCGTTGGTTGAGTCGGCCCCCGGATTCTTATTCTGGCCACTTGTTAGTCCCTTGGGGGTCATATTTTGCATTGCTTAGGGCTGAATGAAGGGTCAGATTATATGCCTAGTTATCGTAGGTATACAAAAGTCTTGAAAGTCCGTGTGACCAAGTTGACCATAGGCTGACCTCTCGTCCAGTTCATCAGTAAGCGTGTCCGACCAATCTATGATGTTCTAGACCGAATTCGAGGATTCTGTCCCCCCTTGTCCTTATGGCCATCTTGCCTAAGAGGACATCTGCAAGATATCTGTTTATGGGGGCTAGCGCCAACCAAGGCGTTGAAACTTGATCGATCATGAAAGGTTGATTAATGCCATTTATCGCATGGACGAGAACCTAACAGAAGGTATACGTTGAGAATCCATGAGATATAGCGACGCGTGGACGTCGCCCATGAATGGAGTAGTTGGCATTAGCATTCCTCTCAGATGCTCTGCGTAACTGCCAACGTGTCGAGTGGATACAACGAGGATAACTCAACTTTACCTCGAATAAGTGTCAGCGCTATTGTTACTATGATTCACCCTTATTGACCCAGACATGAACCCTTACGAATCTTAATAGGCTAGGTACTAGGTAATATAGAAATCTCAGTTTGATATTGAAGATCCGGCTTCTGTCGTCCGGCGGGCGCTTTTGACTACCTGGTGCTATTGGGTTGGGAATTTCTGTTGCAGTAGCTTGTCTTGTGAAGCTCGAGGGAAGCTGGATATTAAACGACTGCGACAAGACAGCTTCGATTGACTTCTGTATATCAACATAGCTTAAGATAATAACAGCTGAGGTGTCCTGAATGAAGACAGACATGAGACGGGTGCAGATAAAAAGGAGAAGCGTTCCAAGGTTATCTTATTAGTTCATCTACCATGCCGATGCCCCGAGTTGCTACAGCGATATTAGTAAATGATGGATATGACAAACTGTTAAGGCAAGTAACCAAGTCGTAAAGATGAAGTGATCTTATATTTGATACGCTAGGATTTGCTCAGTTAAGAGAACGTAGGTAAACTACACGGTTGAAGCTACAGAAAATTGATAAACTCAATTCGCATATAAATGCTTACCTGGGTATATTCAGGAAGTCGCATTCTGGGTAGCTCAGAACAGTTCCTGCAACTGCGGAAGCTAATGACGTAGCGCGTAGTGCTGAATAACGGCGGCAAAGCTAAACTTATTCGCACCAATTATAGACTTGCCAAAGCTAACAAAAACACCATGGAATGCCCAGGTGCCAAACATGCCCAGCCCGTTAACCTTTGCGCTTGCATGGCATCGGATTGACTTCCCGTACGATCAGTTGGAACGATAGAGCGAGTCCGCTCTCTGCCCTCTCTGACAAAATTTCCGTCAATGGCTCCCGGGTCTCCAATGCAGCCGGTGGGACCTTCTGCTCCCTACCTGCGAGGATCTTCGCCGGTACCAGACCTCTCACTGTCGAGGTTATCTTCCCAAGATAGGCTCAATGGCATTCTCGAGGTTCGTCTGCATATCGTAATCGGAGTTGTTCTTTGGTCCGTGTGTCGCTTTTTGGTTTTCTGGCCAAAAAAAGAAAAGAAATGCAGGTGTAGCAGTCTTAGACTACCTACAATCAACCCTTGCATTCTTGGATTGATTCCAGAGTACAGAGTACAGAGTCCTACATATCTTCAATTACAATTCTAACGCGATAATTTTTCCAATTTCTAGACCGCTAGAGAACGCGCCGATACGATCGGTTCGCAAGCTTCAGGTCGCAGTCCGAGAATGAGCGTAAACTTCCAGCGTCTGTCGGGGCGCGACGATGACGATTGTCCGGACGAGACGACTAGTATCACAAACGCGCGCGACAACACGCCGAACTACCAGGGCACGCGGATTTCGCCCAGTCCGAGGAATAGGCGGCCCGCGCAACAATCGGGTACCGACAACACCCCGACGAACGCGACGAACGGCACGAACGGCGCAGGTCATCGCCCGGATGAGAAGAGCTGGTTAAAGCATTGCTTTAGCGGCTTGTGGTCGGTAGAGCTGGAGAACAAGGGAAGTGTAGCTAGGGACCACTTAGCCTTGGGTATGTCCAATTACTATTGTCTCTTCTTTGCTTGCCCTTATGTCCTTGCAAGCTAATAGAGTGAAATTAGAACGAACGTTTCTTGCTTGGCTTCGAACATCACTCTCCTTCGCATCTATCGGAATAGCCATCACCCAATTATTCCGTCTGAATACTTCGATAGACACCGGAGACGATCCCAATTCCGAAACCATCCGCCGTATAGGAAAGCCTCTAGGCGCAACATTTATAGGCATATCTATACTAATTCTGCTGTTGGGGTATCGCAGATATTACCAAGGCCAGCAATGGGTGATCAAGGGGAAGTTCCCAGCATCTAGGGGGACAATTGTGATAGTATCAATAGTTGCGTGTGCCATTATTGTTGTCAGTTTATTTGTGGTCATATTCACACAACCTTCGAGTGTCACATCTAGGTAGTAGTTAAGCTACACAGCGGGTTGGAATTTATGACCATGATAATAATTGTATATGCTGTAAGATATATCTTATGAATAGGTACATAATTGAATATAATTCAATTGCTCTTGCAAGATTCAATCAGTGATACTACTATGGATTACGATAGAATTTGGTAGTACATGATATAAGGCTTTACTCCACTAAACTTCGAGACCTCACCACTCACAACTTACATATTGCATATTTCACTTACGAAACCTAATCCAACACTTACCTACGTTCGTCGGATTTACAACATTTTCACGGACACATCACCGAAGCCTTAGACCACCTCAGAATAAGCTTACAAAGACGATTCTGCCTCACCAACCAACCAACCTATGTATGTAAGCCCCCCGCAGCCATGAAATCCGTCGACGTCCCGGCCTTCGCCCGGACGCAGCTCGCGCTTCTGGACGCCGAGCTGCAGAGCGAGATCCAGGAGACCAGCGGCCTGATCGGCGGCGCCAGCCCCGCGTCGCTGCAGCGCGCCGGCCTCGCCGTCACCAACCTGACCGTGTCCTCGCAGCGCACGGGGCTAGGCGGCAGGACCGTGCTCGAGCTCGGCCCCGACGCGGCGACCACCGGCGCAGGCGAGCTTCCCGAGCACGGCGTCCGCACGGGCGATATCGTGCTCGTGGCCGAGCAGCCCGCGGGTAGCGCTAAGAAGCGCGAGGTCAAGGACCTCGAGCGTAAAGGTGCTAAGGGCGTCGTGGTTAGGATTAAGAGGGATGCGATCGCGGTTGCCGTGGACGAGGATAAGGAGGATGCGGCGGGGTTCGGCGGGAGGGTTTGGTTGGTTAAGCTCGCGGATGATGTGACGTATCGCCGCATGAACCAGGCTATGGAGAAGATGCGGGATATGGGCGAGGCGGAGTACTCTGGGTTCATGAGGGTGCTGTTCGGGCTGGCGAGCCCGTCGCCGGTGCCGGATGATTTGAAGGGGGATGAGGAGGTGGGCGAGGGGAAGGTGGAGTGGTTTGATCCGGGCTTGAATGAGTCCCAGAAGGATGCTATTCGGTTCGCGCTTAGGTCGAGGGAGATCGCGCTGATTCATGGGCCGCCTGGGGTGAGTGCTGCTTGAGACTTACCTACCTTGTTCCTGTCCCCTATTCGAATGGTAAAGGTGACCAAGGCCCGAGACTAAGTTCAACAGACAGGCAAAACGCACACGCTCATCGAGCTTATCCTGCAGCTCGTCAAGCGCAACCAGCGCGTCCTCGTCTGCGGACCGTCCAACATCTCCGTCGACAACATCGTCGAGCGGCTGTCCCCGCACCGCGTGCCTATCGTGCGCCTCGGGCACCCGGCGCGGTTACTCCCCTCCGTCCTAAGCCACTCTCTCGACGTGCTGACGCAGACCTCGGAGGCCGGGCTCATCGTGAAAGACGTGCGCGCCGAGATGGACGCCAAGCAGGCGGCGATCAAGAAGGCGCGCGGCGGCAAGGAGCGCAGGGCCGTGTACGCGGACCTCAAGGAGCTGCGCAAGGAGTACCGCGAGCGCGAGCGGCGGTGCGTCGGCGCGCTCGTGGGCGGCAGCAAGGTCGTGCTGGCGACGCTGCACGGCGCCGGCGGCTTCCAGTTAAAGGGTGAGGAGTTCGATGTCGTGATTATTGATGAGGCGAGCCAGGCTCTTGAGGCGCAGTGCTGGGTCCCGCTGCTGGCGGCTAGGAAGGCTGTGTGCGCTGGCGACCATTTGCAGTTGCCGCCGACGGTCAAGTCGACGAATTCGAAGGGGAAGGGTAAGACGAAGGGGAAAGGGGTTAATGAGGGAGAGAAGGAAGGCGGGGAGGGGGATGTGATCAAGGGGGCTAGTTTGGAGACTACGCTGTTTGATAGACTGCTTAAGCTACATGGCGAGGGGATCAAGAGGATGTTGACGACGCAGTACCGGATGCACGAGAAGATCATGCGGTTCCCGTCGGACGAGCTCTACGAGGGGAAATTGGTAGCCGCGGACGCGGTGAAGGAGAGGCTGCTCAAGGATCTGGAGTACGGGGTTGAAGATACGGAAGATACGAGCGAGCCGGTCATTTTCATAGATACCCAAGGAGGGGATTACCCGGAGAAGAACGAGGAAGAGGAAGATAAGGAGGCCAAGGGAAAGGATAAGGATAAGGATGGGGAGAAGGGAAAGAAGAAGGCTACGGCTAGGTCGCTGTTTGGTGAGAGCAAGAGCAACGAGATGGAGGCTGCGCTGGTGCGGCAGCATGTTAAGAAGTTGGTCGATGCTGGTGTGAGACCGGAGGATGTCGCTGTTGTTACGCCTTACAATGCGCAAGTACGTTTTCGTATTTCTTCACTCATTTACTCTAGCCATCTACCTAGGTGTCCTTTTTTCATTTCTTCTCAATGCTTAGTTATCGTCTGATATTTGGTACGCTAACTACGCTCCTAGCTCGGCCTGCTGGCTCCCCTGAAGGAAGCCTTCCCCGGCATCGAGCTCGGCTCCGTGGACGGATTCCAGGGCCGAGAGAAAGAAGCGGTGATCGTTAGTCTCGTACGGAGCAATTCCGAGGGGGAGGTTGGGTTTTTGAGCGAGAAGCGTCGGCTCAATGGTGAGTTTTTGAGCACCAATTGATATTACGAGGTTACATCAGAGAAGTGAGGCTAATTGGGTTAGTTGCAATGACAAGGCCTAAACGGTCACTCGTCGTCGTGGGTGATTCGGAGACTGTTCGTCGGTATGTTTATTTACTGTGCCTTTACTTCCCAGCTATCCTTCCCCTTGCCCTTATCCTTGCCAACCGTATCTCGCCATGATAGGTAGACATAGGTACCTGTCTCATCTGGGTGAATCTTCAATTCATCGTCCCCACTACGGCTCACGCTTAGACGATTTTGGTCGTTTCACATGTTTCTAGAAGTCATTTACTGATTTCGGCACCAGAGGCAGCAAATTTCTCAACAACTGGATGGAATGGCTGGAGAACAATGCCGATCTTCGCTATATTGATTCGGCTTCGATAGAGACGTGATATGTGACGAACAGGTGCGGTCGAAATCCATTGGCCGAGGCGAACAGACTCTACCTTAATATTCAGTCCCTTGGGACTGGCGAATTGAAGGAGCATTCATCCGAAGTTTTAGCACGGCAAACGATAAGTGACTAGAACACACGGATGCGACTCTACGATACTTGCCGAACGTCCAGTCGTTGAGATTTCCTGGTTGATGTTGTCTGAATTTTATTGAGAAGAGGTTACCTTGCATATCGTAGATTTTCTGTTGGCCTCACCAACGGCCCCCAACGGCCTTCACACAGTACCTGTTGTAATGGTATTGACAAGATGTGTTCAGATGTATTGAGAGTAAGGGGTTGGTAGCGGGTTGTATCGCAATAAGGGACATGGAATGCAATATTTGGACCGTATCGGTGGGTTAACGGAGTCGTCATTGCAATGACAAGCCAAGGTCTCCCCCGGTTGTCTTCAATGCATCTTTCAGAATTCATGCTGTCAATGTCCAAATTAGAACGAGCTGAAGGAATATCAGACGATTTTGCGCTGTGACCGATATGTGATTTTTGAAAATATGGAGGCTAGAATTGATATACTTGGACAGGTATGTACGTACCGGCGTAATATCCATATCCTTGCTGTTTCAGAACTCTTTTCGTAGCGGGGGCGGACCGTTGGTGATCCACAGGGCTAGACCTAATACAAGAAGGACGAACCTTGTGTATGGTAATTTATCTATTAAAAATATTCCGGCTGGTGAACTTGCCGAGGAAGGGGAAAGAGCACACCCGATTTACCATCACGGCGGAAACTCGATATTAAGAAATTGATCTTCAAGAGGTGAAAGGGAGAAGGGGAAAATGAAGTTTCTTCACATTGTCTCGGCGGACTGGAACTCGATATTCGCAGGTTAGGCAGCTTCTTACAGTTCTTCATACAGCTTCGCGCATTGCATAGCATCCTCCCCTGCCCTTCCCCCCCCCCCATTGTAACCAAAAACACTCGTTCGACGGTGTACCTGCATGAATTAGCGGTTCGGAGAAATTCTGCGACTCTTGGGATTTGCTTAGATTTGGTTAGCTTCGTAATAGTCTGCATGCAGTACGTTGCTGTATGCAAGGTAGGTAGCGCTCGACAACGTCCAATGCAGCAACTAGATGCAAGAGTTAGGAGATACGGATTGGATATGCGAGTCCTCGCTTCTGTTCTCTGCTTCGCTTTTACTCGCCCAGAATATCAGAGACATACATACATCTAGTAGCGCCAACGAATACGCGGGCTCCGTTAAGCATTGTGCCGGTGTCGGCTCAAGTATGGGACCAATATAGTGGTGCCAACGGCATAGTTGTTGATGTCTCAACTTCGATGCTATTGAATAACGCAGTCTCTGCTGCAATAACGTTTGCTCTGGAGATCTTATTAAGGGATATCCTAGCCGATAGGATTTTCGGTTCCCCCAGATATTCACGCAGATCAAACGCGGCGTGCTTCCATGGGTTCGCGTGATGGTGTATCAAGGCTTCCTTCCACAGTCGTGCGTGGTACCGAACCTACGCTTGGCGGTTTTCCGTCTGAGATAGATAAGTCAACGGATCGAGCGGAGAGAAACGTGGTGCAAAATAAAAGGGACGAAAATGGAGTATGTCGCCCCAGTATAACCAGTCCGGCGTAGGTCGCTAGACTCGTTATTACTTAGAACCGCATTCTGTGCTTTAACTTATGGTTCAGCTGGGCGGGTAATCGGGCCAGATTCCCTCGTGATGTCGAGGGTTAAGGGTCCGATTGATGACAATAGATTATGCAGCTAATTGGTAACCTCAGAACTAAAATTCGACAACATTTGAGCTATCATTTTTCGCTATAGACGATGTTCAAGCTCTGTACTGCGTACGTTGGCTATTAACCCGTTTGAGCGTGATACTCTTGTCGTTTAGGATGGCGTGGCTGAAAGACGCCATGATGTTTTACTATTCCGCTTGTACGTGCATCGTAATCGAATTCGGCATGTTGGTACCTACACATCACCAGATTGTTGAAATACGCCAAGTTATCAATCGATATTCACGGCTTCAAATTAATGATATCCATAACTGGTCGTACAATATTTTCCCCGTTGTTTGTTTCGGGATCGGTTTTCAGGTCATCCTATACGTTGACCGACATTACCAGTTTATTGACAATTTGAAAAAATTCGAAGTGATAGTTGAGGTTGCTATTTGGTTTGTATATATAAGAGTATTAAGATGTCTATTAAGGCGAAACGGTGGTGGAGCCCCAACCGGAAATCGACTCCGTTCGCTACTAGGGCAGCCTAGGGGTGGGGGTTCTAGGGTGCTATTGGAAAGTTAGTCTAATTCAGACTTTGAGTCTTCCAGATATGGCAGAAGGTACCCAGGTGGCTTCCCGGCCGACTTCCATTTCCAAGTATATATGCATCTATCCGGTCATCCTGCAGGGAAGCTACATACTACATACCTACTATGTAGTATGAGCTAGCAGGCTGGCAGGCTGGGAAGCTACCAGCCTAGTAGCCAAGTTTCGCTTAATCGTTTATCTTAGTGCTCTGTCTAAATGTTTACAAACTTGGAACCTTTCATAATACACCATTTACTACGAGTATGTAAATGTCAACGTGCATATACCCTTACATTGATGTGGCCAACTTGGAATCTGTGGTCTTTCTATGATACAATAGTATCTGAGACAGTTTACGTACTTGGATACGATGTCAGAAAAGAGCTCAAACTCGTCACAGCCATTGCCCCCTCGTTCGTCTTATGCCCGCAATAACGCACACGCCATAGACCATGGACCATCGAAACAATCTCAGCCAACACTCGGACAGATGAACACACAGACCCTCGACCGTCCTGCAGCTACAAGGTCCGAGCATGGTTCAGTCCACTACGAGGACCCCTGGGGGCCAACCAGTATCAGAGCATTCCAAGGCCCTGGTCCTTCGTCATCCCGACCTATCCTGGTCTCCTCCTAATCCTCTTTGAGGTCACTCTGCGGCCCTAGCTTCTTCTGTTTCTGCTGCTTCTGCCACTTACAGCCGATCATCTCATTAGACATTGTTGCAGTAAACCTGCAGTAAACCCTTCTGACCCTTCAGAGCTCGCCGTTTATGTGCATTGATTCGTTTCATCGGTCGAGACTTATCCATATGTTTACCGCCCATCCGCTCCTCGTCCCCAGAGCTTCTGGAACCTTGCCATCCCACTCGCTCACTTACATACGTACCAGTTTATGGAGACTATGGTCCGCCTTCGCAGGAACGCATTGCAATATGCGTTGTAGTGGCCCCAGGACCTGTCGTATTCCCCATCCCATAAACTAGCTCCGCGCCCTCATAACCTATCCTTCCTTGTGTTTGTCTCTGTTCGCCACTCTCTCGTCCAGTGACAATCCAGGAGGGGGTCCCCTCTCATCCATTCGACTCGCATATCGACGTCCACGTCCACACGTCCTTTCGAGCCGCATTGCTGGCGATGTGAGATGCAAGAGACTGATCTCTTTCCCAAAAGCAAAGTGACCAGTTGCAAATTCGACCGAATCATATTGTGAGAGGCAGGAAATGGATCGCCGGCCGCCGTAAAACTCCCATATTTATCATACTTCTACTATCTTTCTAGTCGTTCGCTATCAACCCTGAAAATTATCATTTCGTAAATCGCGCCTTTCCAGCTCCAGCTTTCCGAGAGACATCATGGGTCTCTTCAGGCCTTCCACCAACCTCGGCCGACCGAAAACCGCCCAGCCTGATCCGAGTTCACTCCGTGGTAGAATTAGTGGCCCTATGCCGATGGACGACGAGTTTCCCATTAGACAGCCTGGCCATGGGATAGCTCATGAAGGCAAACCAGAACAAACCGAGTCCCGCACCGAGGACCAGCCCGCCTCTATAGCTGAGAACATACCTTCCGAGGTAGTACAGGCGGATAATATAGATTCTGTGACCCCTTCCGGGCCGAGCCAAGCTTCTCATTCTTCTGCGAGTCCGCGGCAGCAAAGAACTGCCCGTCCTACCACCCTAAGATATTCTACCGTCAGCGACGGCACAGACGTAGATCGACCTCAACGGAAGAGATCGACGCTGAAATCTACGCTAGGTAGGCTCTTCAAGCGAAAAAAGAAGAGTCTAGGCGGTGCTTCTATTTCGGAGGGTCGGTATACAGGATCGGGCGAAGAGGTGCGCATGACTGCCGTGTTTTATTCCCAAACCTATTAGAGAACGACTGTCGCTAACAACAGCGGTGTTCCTAGGATGCATCAGCTTCACACCAAGTTCACAAGGAGACTGAGTCTAAACGGTCGGTCTCGCTGCCAGTTACTGATTACGATAGAGCGCTAAGATCGCATTCGATTGGTCCCGATGACATGATGGCGATCACTAGCGCTCGCAGCTCATTGCAAGCGGATCCCGCGCTAATTCGAAGGAGAGCTGCGTCGTCTAACAGGATCTTAAGCGGAAGAATCAAGGACTTTGATGGAGAGATTATAGGTCTTTCTCCTAGGCCGGCTAGTACTCATGGGCGTGGTGGTAATCTATCGAGGCAGGAAGATCCCGAGGACATCGGTCGCGCTATTACTAGTGATAGTCGCACGCATCGTCGGAGATCGAGGAGTTTGTCGCAGCTTACTGATGTTGCGATCAGTCACACGAATGTCCGAAAGCGTAGCGATGAGATTCGTTATTGGAGGGAGAGTTTTAACCAACCTATTTTATCACCTAATGCGTCGACTGTCAATAACGATGACCATGCCATCGTGGGTACGGATGCGGGAACACAGCCGGAATCCCCAGCAGAACCGCCCGAGCAGCTTCCGCCGAAGACGCCGCCACAGCCCTTCAATTTCGGCCCAATGGTCGGAATGAAGATTACACAAGCGGCTAGCCTGGAAGATCGCATAGCTGCTCTAGAAGTCCACAATCAAAAACTAGAGAAGCTAATATCTCAGCTGTTCCAGGTTGTGCCAGGTGTCAACAATTACGTGCCTGACACCCCTGACCAAGCACAGCCTCGAGGATCCGTAGCTCAGTCAGTGATTTATCCGCCGCCTTCGCGCGCGGCGGTGGCTGAAACGTCTGGGTATCAGTCATCTTCGCAGGATGTTGAACACACATCGAGATACAGCGTCTCCCAGCAGTCGAATGAGTCGTTCGGAGACGGGAACACATTCATTGGATCAGTGCCCCCTTCGACGAGACAACCACCTGGAAGGCCCACATCAAATTCGACAATTCGTGGTGCGACGAGCCTGCCTGCACTACTAGGGGAGAATGCGGGAGCTCTTGCTACGGATCAGTATACAACACTCAAAGCCCTCGTCGATACTGAACGAGACGCGCGGCAGGCGTTAGAAGCTCGCGTGACCAGGCTAAGTCACCGACTCAATCTCATATGTCGGACTTCACCTAAGCTCGAAACTGCGTCTACCACTTATTCCACCGTCTCTGCCTTTGAACATGACGATGACGAGCCCTTGAGTGCTGGTGCTGACACCGAGTCGGAGGCATTCAAAACTCCACAGGAGGAAGGCCACGGTTTCGGCGCTTTCGGCGAAGAGCTACGGGATGAAGAAGTAGATGGCTCAAGAAAGAAGGCGGCGAGGACGCTTTCCCTCAGCCAGTTGACTTTAAAAAGGCCTGTGCGGTCTCAACAAGAGAGCAGTGTAGACTTATGACTACACGGACTCTGAGATATGCTAGCTAATGCACTTAGGGTTAAACCCAGGAGGTCATTGCTTCCTACGACTTTTTTACCTGGCATCATTATTCATTTTCCCGGAAGCAATTGGGCGGAGGCTTTTTGTCTTTACTCCCTTGGCGAAACAACACTGGTTGTTCCTATCACGATGTCCAAGCATGGCGTTTGAGATGTACGACTATACGATACGATTTCCCTCCTTTTTATCCATCGCACAGCGAATTTTTTCCCCCAACGAGATGAATGAGCGAGCTCTCCTTGTCGTTCTATCACGGTCGTCCGAGATGATACTTCAAACAGCCGCCCATCCATCGTACCCTTCCCTCATTGTATTTTTTAGTCAAGTTAACCAACCCATGTTGAACTTGGTATTTGATACCACATATCACAGTAGCCTCGCACTACTCGCATTTTTGTTCTTTGTTTGCTTTTTTATTTTGAGATTTCCCACAATGTTCACCCATCTTTGCGCAGAGCATTGCTAGAGCAGGATTCAGGCACGAAATGATACCATGGAGGAAAGCGAAGGAAAGAGGGGGGCGCAAGAATGTCTAATGGAGGTAGTTGGAAACAGGCCTCGTGTATTAATGGTAATTCAGTTAATATATGAGGTGCGTGCGTCTAGGATGCAAACTACCGCCGTTGACAATTACTTGAACCTGCTTTTCTGATTCTTAGATGCGAGTGACTATTTCTTAACTATCTAGAGCCCGAATGTCTGGAGCAGTTTCTCCTCAACTGTGTAGACACAAAGGACCAAGGCCAAGATCAATTATCGTCAAGTCCTCGTCCGGAAAACGTGCGATCTGGATGCCGATCATCAATAAATAAACTGCAGCATGTACGCCCCCTCACCCACAGATGCTGGACACAGCAGCTTCCAGATCAAGATAGGTGATTTTATTGCCAAGACACGCACGCCGCCTGCCCCCGTCGCTCCAAGAAATACACTCGAGCATTAAAACAAGCTCGCGGTCCGTTACGACGGGAAGACGTCTTGTATGCTTGATATGATTGGATAATTCGTGCTATCAAGCAGGCTTAGATATCTAGTAAGGTACCTACCTAGGATATGGGAGATAGCTAAGAGTCTTGGAAGTACGACGAGGGGAAGAAAGTTGGAGAGGAGCTATGATATTTTGCTTTGTATGCATGCAACCTCCCACCTCGGATGCAGCCGAGACGATGCGGTGGTGATGATGATATCGAGACGAAGAATGGTGTGTCGGCATCGCTTCTTCGTCAATTTACGCGCGATTAAACTAGGATTGAGGGATTGAGATTATAAGCAGAGACTTAGTCCCTTCTTTTTACGGTTTAAGGAGAGTGATCTAGGTCTACGGTGCTTCATTTCACATTGAAATACGTGGGCGTATCACCGCCGTCATGGAACTCACCATCTCTACCATCCTTGCTCTTGTGGTCCTCGGCAGCGCAACACCACTAACTCTCACATCTCCCAACCCAGCGGCCGTGCTCCTACAATCTAGAGCTGACGCGCCATCCGCATTGTCCTGCGAGGCATCTAGCTGGCCGCCCAACTTAATCGGTGTCACCAACGAGCCGCAACTGCCGTCCGAGGACCTCTCATCTATACTCGCGGAAGTCGATCCGGCCAACATCGAGGCTACGGTTCTAAAACTGGTTTCCTTTGGCACACGCCACACGTTGTCGACCCAGAACTCCAGCACGCGCGGGATCGGCGCGGCGCGAGACTGGATCCACTCGGAGTTCCAACGGTACGCGAATGCGAGCGACGGCCGGTTAACCGTCGAGACGGTGGGATACATACAGGAGGTAGACGGCGACCGGATCCTGTTTCCGACGCTGATCAGCGATGTCGTTGCTATGCTTCATGGGGCCGAGGAGAACAGGCTATATGTCGTAAGTGGACACTACGACTCGCGGGTGTCTGACCCTTTAAACTACGAAGATGATGCTCCCGGGGCGGATGATGATGCCTCGGGAGTGGCGATCTCGCTCGAGTTGGCGAGGGTCTTTTCGCAGACGAAATACCCGAGGCCAAAGGCGAGTATTGCATTTGTGGCGGTCGCCGGCGAGGAGCAAGGACTGTATGGAGCGCAGTATCTGGCGCAGAAGTACGCTAATGCTACGCCGAGAGTTAACGTAAGTCTTTCCCTTCATACATAATCCAGAGTCAGAAAGCTACAGTGAAGCTGATAGTGACATCAAGGTCGAAGGCATGTTCACAAACGACATCGTAGGCTCCCCCAAAGGCGGCACTGACGGGGAACGTAACGACCCGTACGTGATCCGGTTATTCGCGCAGAGCCTACCGCCTCTCACGGTAGAAAACAGTACTACACGCGAAAGTCGCCTGACGATCGGTGGTGAAAACGACAGTCCAGCACGCCAACTAGCCCGGTTCGTCAAAGAGGTCGCCGAGAATGAGGCGACGGGGATGAACGTATCGGTTGTTTATAGACTTGACCGTTACCTGCGAGGCGGCGACCACCGGCCCTTCCTCGAGGCCGGGTACCCGGCGGCGCGATTTACAGAGCCGCATGAGGACTTCGCGCACCAGCACCAAGATGTGCGCATCGATGATACTGGCAAGCAGTACGGCGACCTGCCCGAGTTCGTGGACTACGAATTCGTTGCGCGCGTTGCGAGGGTCAATGGCGCGGCATTGTGGAGCCTGGCGACGGGTCCTGGTGCCCCGCGGAACGTGAGGGTCGATACAACGGCTTTAAGCCCAAACACGACGCTCTACTGGGACCCGCCGAACCCAGAGTACGGCGGTGGGTATGAGATAGTGTGGAGACCGACGAGCGCGCCGTTTTGGACGGGGGTGCTTGACGTTGGACCCGCTATACAGGCCATGCTGTCACTGAGTAAGGACGATGTTGTATTTGGTGTCAGGGCGAAGAGTGATGATGGTTTTAGGGGAGTTGCTGTGTTGCCTTTTCCTGGGTCGGGGTGAGAAGATAGTCATCTTTCTCGGGCGTCGTAGTTCTCCTCGATTTGCGCGAAAATACTATTAGGTCCTCGAGGGTCTAAGCCACTTGAATGAAATAGAACACGGAATACGATCTTCGGACAATATGCGGAATGGCATTAGGCGATTGTCGTGGAACAAGATGGACATCGTCCCGTTTGTACTGCCTTGTACCCATACTCGGGGATACCCATGATCTCATTTAATAGAGAATAGTTTGGATATAAATAAGGTGAACCGTCAATTTCGTAGTAGTTAAGCGAGACGTTGTAGCTCTATCGTTGGGGATGCTAAACTCCATGTCAGTTATCGTCGCGTCCCAGAGTAGGTACACAGTAACACGGTCATTTCATCGTCAATGAGATTGTAATGACCGAGTTTTTATTTGAATGATAGAAAATTCCTAGGATGTTTTATTTATGAGAGAGCACTTGAGAAATCAAGGTTTTTGATGCCAAAATTCAGATACAAATAGTGTTTTGGCAAAACAGGTTTGGTGGATCAAAACTCAGGAACTTCCGACTTATGCCAGTACATAAAACTGTCAACAAAACGTGGCAAGTGCCTGAGCACGTATCGAGTCAAAAAAAAAATAAAGTTACATGTAAACTTTATGACGTAGAACCCGAATCACTTTTAATCTTAATTATCAAGTACGTACCCGCGTGGGGAGGGGAATATTACCTCAATCTGCAAATATCTTCAGGGGAAACGACGTACATGTAAGTTGCGAATATCAGATGTGAAACCCGCTTTTGTTTCTCATTAACTTTATCAATTCAAACTTTGCTTCTACTGTCACTCGTTTTCGATGTTTTCTCTGATGCTTCCCTCTATCTGGATTTATCCTGATATTTCAAACACCTGAGCTATTCAGGCTACTCATCATGATATTGCGACGACGCTTCTGGCTCCCGTTCGGGATCGCTGTAGCGCTACTTTTATTATTCTATTCCGGGACAACTCGAGACATCTATAGTTGGGCCGGTGCCGGAAGATCAGCCCGAAGGCCTCACTTTGATAAAAACGTGATCGACGATGAGGGCTATTTCTGGCGGAGATTGCCCACACATTATCCTGTCAAGGATATGAAACCTTTACCGACAGGAAGACCACGCAAGCTCCCCAAGATTCAGACCAACTTCGGCAAAGAATCACCAAAAGATGCGGCTACCCGAAAACAACGGCAAGAAGCCGTCAAGAAAGCGTTCATTCGCTGCTGGGACTCTTACAAAGCCAAGGCATTTATGAGTGATGAGCTTGCCCCTATTAGCGGCAAATCCAAAGATACATTCGGAGGTTGGGGAGCCACATTAGTCGACAGCTTGGATACATTGTGGATCATGTCGTTGCGGGAAGAGTTTGAAGAAGCGGTTGCTGCCGTGGTTGATATTAATTTCACCATCAGTTCACTCGAAACCGTGAATGCTTTCGAAACCACTATCCGCTATCTGGGAGGTTTTCTTTCGGCTTACGATTTGAGCGGCGACCAGCGGCTACTTCGTAAAGCTAGGGAAGTCGGCGATATGCTTTATAAGGTGTTTGACACGCCGAATCGCATGCCCATCACTCGCTGGGATTTCGATTATGCTTCTCAAGGGGGGCAACAGGTCGCGAATGAGGCAGCACTACTAGCAGAGGTTGGATCATTCTGCATGGAATTCACGCGCCTATCGTTAATTACTGGCGACCCGAAGTGGTTCGATGCCACGGAGAGGGTCAGAGAGGTTTTCGAAGAACAACAAAGCAGCACTCAGTTGCCTGGCATGTGGCCTTTTACACTTAATCCCCGAGAGAAACAATTCGCCTTCGATAACACATTCGGGCTGGGCGCTTTAGCAGATAGTACCTACGAATATCTGCCTAAGATGTATGCTCTCATGGGTGGACTTCTACCCTCTTACCAGAACATGTACGAGGATTCGATGAAGACCACTACCAAGCACAACTTCTTCCGACCTATGGTTCCAGATACGGCTGACATACTCATATCGGGCACTCTACATACCGTGAAGGAGAATGATAAGATGACATTAGATTTCGAACACGAAGGCCAACATTTGGTCTGCTTTGCCGGAGGGATGCTAGCTGTCGGAGGGAAGTTGTTTGAGAAAGCTGAACATCTGGAAGCAGCCAGAAAACTTGTAGACGGCTGTATATGGGCTTATAAAGCGATGCCATTGGGAATCATGCCCGAAACATTCTTCATGGCCCCTTGTAAATCAGCAACGGAATGCGAATGGGACGAGTCTTTGTGGAAGCGAGCCATTCTGCATCAGGCGGGTGAGAAAGACCTAACTAACATGGAAAAGGCGGACGAGATTATTTCAAAATCGAGGCTTCCAAAAGGATTTACGCAGATAACCCAGGCTAAATACATCCTGCGACCAGAGGCTATAGAAAGCGTCTTCATTCTGTATCGGATTACTGGTCGTCCGGACCTTCTTGAGTCAGCTTGGGCTATGTTCGAGGCAATTGAAAAGAACACGAAGACCCCTTTGGCGAATGCCGCCCTTAGTGACGTGACTGTCGCTAGCAACCCTCCGAAAACAGATTCAATGGAGAGCTTCTGGATGGGTGAGACGCTGAAGTAAGTTGATTTCCACGCTCTTGTCTTCGTCCTAACTGTTCCAACTGTGGCTAAATGAAATTATAGATACTTCTATTTGATCTTTAGTGAACCGGATCTCATAAGTCTAGATGAGTGGGTATTCAACACCGAGGCTCATCCGTTTAAGAGATTAGTCCGTTGAATTGTTGCGAGAATGGTGTATCGGTACGCACCCTTAGAATTTGAAACGGGGGATCTGATCGGGGCAGAGAAGTAATAGATAGGTAAATGAGGGACATAGGGCACCTACATAGACCCGTTGCATATATAATTATTACCTGCTTACTCATTTACCTACATAATGAGTTTTGGTGTAAAAAGGGGTATTTGACGATTCTTTTGTTGACCCACCGTAAGGATCGTGGCTGTGAGCCAGGTTATAAGGCGCCGAGAGACATCAGTCTGCTTAATCACTTCGTCGCAAGACTTTTTCTTCTCCTTAACGCCTTATACGGACGAATTTTTCTTAATACATACATTTTCGCTTCAATTCGCGCTCTATGTCTAACATTTCCAGTCTCAAGTGGACGTTATGCAATACCTGTATATTGAGCTTCGAAGGAGTGCGAGACCATCATCAAGAATATGAAGATTTTGTGGCAAGCAAAGACACTGGTTGTTTTCTCTGCATATGGCTATGGGAAAGCCACATGCCCGCACCTATTGGATATCGGAACAGCGAAAAAGAACCTACGTTCAGGATATCTTGCCTCGTCGTTCGAGGGTGGGACGTATATCATACACATTTTAGCATCCGATGCAACTGGGCCCCTCTTGCTGAATTAAAGGGTATGTCCCCCGCCATCAGGGGAATAACACTGCCTTTAAAATATATTCTTACGAGAATGTAGTCTCCCTGCGCAAATTAACTTCGCGTCAGGACCTTAAAGGTTCTATAGCGAAACATGTACGGCTGGGGGATAATCTTGACCCAAATATAGGATCCAATCAATCCTTACAGAAAATCCAAGGCTGGATATCTTCATGTCAAGGGAAGCATGAGCATTGCAGGTCTTTTCATCTGGGGGCTAAAATGTTCTTTCCAGCTCGAATCATCGACGTGACAAATGCCAGCTCCAATACAATAATTGTAAGGGATAGAGAAGAAGTCATGAACCAGCATGAGAAGGAGAAAAGGGGCCGAAAAATGTCATGCTCGGGCTCCTCATCTGAGCATATGTCGACAAGTAGCTATCCTGATTACTGGACCCTATCTCACCGTTGGGGAGACCCGAATAAGATCACGCAACTCCTTAAGACCACGGAGAGCCGGCTTCGCGAAGGAATATCCCTTGACGAACTGTCACCCGCTTTTCGCGACGCGATTCTCCTAGTCTGCCGCCTAGGATATAGGTATATCTGGATCGATTCACTCTGTATCTTCCAAGATTCGACGAGCGACTGGCACCGAGAAGTGGGTAGCTTGGTAGACATCTACCGACACTCGTTTTGCAATATATCGGCGATCTCTTCGTCATACAACCCAGCGGCTACGGGCCTCTTCGGCCGACGAAGGATCAGGACGAGAATATTGTATCCGTTCATAGCGAATTTCCGATTACGCGATCAATCTGGGGATGTAAGCAATGGGTCGTGGCTGATTCATAACAAATCAATCTGGGATTACGAAATCGAGAGAGCGCCTCTCAGCAGACGCGGATGGGTCGTGCAGGAACGGTTCCTAGCTAGGCGACTGGTTCACTTCACAAGAAACCAGGTTTACTGGGAGTGTCTGGAATGCACTCATTGTGAAGCCGAACCCAAAGAGAAGCTCCTGATTTTGGATAGGGAGAGGGTAAATCAAACAGGCAATTGGAATTATGCCTACCCAAAGTTAACAATGGCCAAAATCAGAACAAGCTCAACGGCGCCTCTGCCACAAGGCCTCAATGATGCCTTTACCCATAAGGCCTGGAGAGCTATCGTCACGAAATACACGTCTTGTCAGCTCACTAAAGAATCTGACAAGTTGATGGCTATATCTGGTGTTGCGAAAACGTTTGGCGAATTCAACGGCGACACATATCTCGCCGGATTATGGAAAGACAAGATCTTCCTTTACCTTTTATGGCAAACCGACGGCGACAAATTGAATCCACCGAGGCGGAACGGATACGCTCCGTCTTGGAGTTGGGCGTCAATAACGGGTGGTGTAAGATTCATGGATATCGGTCCAGGATACTGCTCACTCATCAAACTGGTCGATGCAAGGATCGTAACAAAACCTCCAGGCGGCGATCCTACCAGTCTGCTTTTATCGGCAGAGCTCGACCTCGAGTGCGCAGTCTGTAGTTTCCGATGCGTGAACAAGGAGGAAATAGAAATGTATAATGATGCGACCGGGCGCTATATCGAACACGGGTACATAAACGACATATTTCCCGACACGCTTGATATAGCGACAACTCTCTTGGGACGTAGGGGAGTATGTGTTCCAATATGCGAATGGTGTTCTCCGACTACACGGTTTACCAACCTGTTGTTGCTAAAACAAGAATCGGGAAACAGGTTCAAACGGATCGGAGTTCAAAGTATGCGATGGAATGCTCCAATGCTTCCGAGGTTCGAGAAGTGGGCTAGTGAGACTTCTTGTATTACTCTTATATGATTTATATGCATAATATTGTGTTATCCATATCATAATACGTAATTGCAGCTTCAAGGTTTCTTATCGCACCCCACACCGCTGAGGTACTAGGTACTATGTAGGTAACTAAGGTTTGTTAGCGGACTGGTTAGCCTCACAGAGATTGCAACGCAACCATTTTCTCTTTCTCCTCAGCTGCGCCGAGAAACGTAATTGCGACCTCCTTAGTCGACCTTCGAGCAAAATAAGAGGAAGCTCAACAAGCTTTTCCTCCTCCATGCAATAAAGGACTCAAATTCAGGCAAAAAGTTAACGAACCCTAGATCTCTCCCCGTCTTGTGCTGTCAGAGTTTTGTCGACAGCTATCGTATTACGTATTTCGAAGTAGCCTCGCAGCTGAATCCCGTCGCATTTCGTCGCGCACCACCATCAACGCCGTCACCATGTCAGAGAAGTGGGTGGATTGGAACAAGACCACCCGGTCTAAGGATTACCGAGGGTCTTCTTCGTTCGCGACTTTCATGATCATCGGCCGTATGTGTTCTTTTAATCCATCTTTACTTTTTGTGATCCCCTCCCCCGCCAAGAGATCGAACAGGACAGATGGCGACAAGGACTAGCTAGATCCTTCAATATAGCCTCTGCCAAACAGCATACCTAACAACTCACCCTTACCTACCTACCTAGTATACACGTAGACGAACTTTTGAATTGGGCGCTAACAGATCAACCAACCCGCAGCAACATGTTTCTTCCTCGGCATCCTCTTCGCCTTCTTTCCCTACGACTTCCCGCTGCTCTGGACCAAGGACCCCATCTCGGCCGCGTACCTGGACCAGCTGGAGACGCACCTGAAGTTCATCCACCAGTCGCCGCCGCTGATCGCGCGCGTGCTCAGCATCATGGTCGGCGTCGGCTTCCTCGGCTTCTTCATCAAGCTCTTCCGCGCCTCCGAGTCCAACATGCTGTTCGACGGCGCCTCGCTCGTGCTCTATCTCATCGGCGTCGGCGTCTACGTCGCTAACATCGTCAAGGGCCTGCGCCTCGTCTCCGCGGGCGCCTGGAACGACCCCGAGTTCGACTTGAAGGGCGCGGCGAGCCCCCACAGGCAGGGCGGCGACCCGCTGACCGGCGGCGAGATGATACTAGGTCGCGAGGACAGCCTCAAGGTCCTGGCCGCGAGCAACACGATCCTCGCGCTCGTGCTGGTCGGCGTGCTGGTCTTGCAGGCGGGGCAGTGGTACGCCGAGAGGAAGGACAGCGAGGAGTACGAGAAGTTCGAGAAGGAGAAGTCGGGGGCGCCGTCGAGCCCGACGAGCGAGAAGAACAAGAAGAAGCAGTGAAAGGGGTTATTTTTCCCTCTTCCGGCTTTGTTCATTCCATTTTCTCTTCTTCGATTCTCTTAATGGGGTCCTTGCGCGCGTAACGCATCCGACTTTTTTGTGGGGCGGGCGTCGGTGCCGTCGCCGTCGCCGTCGCCGTGTAAAAACAACATTTGCATTACAGACATAGGGAGGATACGGATCGCGGGCGGTTGCTCGGAAGTTTAGAGGAGATGAACGGGATGCCTCATGTGTTGGGACAACAAACATGAACTGTTTGTATGAAAAGAAAAGTGCTTCTGCGTCGTGTAGGTCAGATGATATCTAAACGTGTCTACGAATCTAGATGACACGAACTTGGTTCAATTTTGATGTTTGGATCGGATCTTGTGGTGTTGTGACGCTCATTTAGTCACCTATTTTGATGTGCCTTGATGGGTATGCGTTCCGAGAGTTCCGAGATCACACGTCTGATCCAGTTTTCGTCACGGAATGTGGTGTGCTGGCTCCTATATATGTAGATATCTATGACAAGAAGCGACCAAGCATAAGGTAACTAGCCTTTTAAAATGATATTCTAAACTCAAACTTCTTGGATTACACCTGATGCTGTTCTACATACTACATACTGCTCTGATGAGAATATTAGATTCATAGGGTAGGCCACTTCGTTACCTCGAGACCAAGTGGTTCTTTGCTACGAAATGAGTACAATATTCCACACTACCTATTTTAAACGATAAAGGCCAATTGTTTAGAAGGTGGCTGGTTTACATTGTTTCACTTGCGTGTATACGAACAAGGGCCTTTGTTATCAGCGCCTACCTAGCGAGGGACAAGGAGCCTCTTACTTCATATGCTATTTTAAGATAAAATACCTAGGTAGCTATTCTAAAATATAAAAATTGCCACGAGTAAAGAGACAAACGCTTTGTATAAGAATTATGACGACAGCGGTTGAGGGGTTGTCAATAATACTACCCACAATGTGAAGGGAGCACTAGGAAGGCGGGGTTTAGGGGTAAGACTCAAGAAGCAGAGCGAGATAGCTGATCAGAGGCATGTATCATAAAATCTACTCGCTCCAAGTAGATACACAACTCCTCTCAAAAGAGGATACGTTAGATATTTACACAAACTGCCACGACAAGACGGATACCTAGTAGTTCAGCCAACTCATCCTCCTCATCAGATCGTGAGAATATGAATATAAAAAGGGGGATTTTTTTCTCTCAAGCGAGTGTCCCTAACGCCGTAGTAATAATGCAACTTCCCCCCTGCCCTTTTTCGGTGGTATCATGTGAAGTCCCGTCTTCCCAGTCCGCGATCCCATTAATATGCCCTTGAACACTCTCTTATTCGACAAAAGAAATGTGAGTGAATGTCATCCGCTCAGACGGCATCGACAACAAGAAAAAGCAAACGCCAGCCCACGCCATGCCCGGAATCAATGATCATTCTTAATAACCTCGCCAAAAATTATTAATTCATCTTCTATTGGTTAGTCAGAGCACTCATCACCTCCTCAAAGGCGACTCCCCCAGCTTGCTCCTCCCATTACCGCCCTCGCCGTGTATCGCGTTATCAGCCCGCTGTTGTATATTCGACCACGTCGTCGCGCTGCTCTCAGGCCTCGTGCCGCCCGCGCCACCGGGAACCATCAGCGGGTCCGCGAAGATATTTATGCTTTCCCCTTCGCTTTCGCTAGGGTACCTCTCGCGTCCCCTCTCGCCGAACCTTCCCCTCGCCCCGTCCCTCAACCCGTCATCGTTCGTCGCGGGGGTGATGGTAACCAGAGGTGCCGGAGCGAAGTCTCTCGCCCGGTCGTTGAGGGGTATGTTCTTGCCCTTTTTCTGGGAAGGCTTCTTGGTAGGCGTGGAGTTGGCGCTGGAGTTGGCTCCGGGCCAGTGCGTCAGGCTCCGCAGCCCGGTGATCTCGGCCGAGGCGTGGTAGCTGCGGGGCACGTCCGACATCTGGCTGTCGGGGCGGCGGGCGTACGGGCTATACGGGCTGTTCGGGGGCATGAAGCCGGTGTTCCCGTAGTATTCCTTAACCTCGCTAAACCCGTCCTTTTGCGTCGTCTTCTGGGACCTCGGGCTCGCTACCGCCGTTGGCGAGGACGGCGCGTAGCTCTTTGGCGAGCCTGTGGGGTGGGACTTAGCGAGGAAATCTAACCTTTGAGAGGGATAGTTGGCGTGTGGCACGGGGTTGGAGATTATGTTCCCGAAAGATGACGTTGAGTCTTGGCGCTGCAATGCTTGCTTTTCTCGCAAGGTCTTCTTGCGCCGATGCCGTATCATGACTACGGCTAAGATCAACAGCGCGAGACCAACGAGCCCGCCAATAACGCCGCCCACAATAGTCACTGTGCTGGCAGTTCCGGTGGGCGAGGTCGTTGGTGTCTGTGTCGATGGTGCCGCGGAGGCGGAGGCGGAAGCGGAGCTCACACCGCTTACGGCAACCGTTGTCGAACTGCCATGCGTACTCGTCGCCGTCGGGCTAGTCGTCTTACTACTACTCGTTGGCGCCTTAACGGGTGGCTTCTTGCTCTGGTCCGCGTCCTTAACACAATTCTTCCCGTTACACGAGTACCCGAAAGGACAGCACTGGCCGGCACACGTAGTTAAGATACCGTTCAGCACCGTGGTCTTGATTTCGGCGGAAGGATTCGTAGCAGGATCTTGGAGCCCGAGATCGCAGGTTATCGGGGATATCGTATCGCAGTTGGCGTTCTTCGGGCAACATAGGACCGTTGTGTTGGCTGCGAGGAGATTACATGTCGCGTCCGCCTCGCAGCAGAAGTTGGCGGGGAGCCCCGGTTGCGAACATGGCGAGAAGTTCGCTCCGCAGGTGCTCGCTCTTTCAAATACCCGGGTGCTTTCTGTGGGAATAATAGAGGCTGATGTTGAGGCAGCTGCTGCCAGCAGCAGCGCCGCGGGATACAGAGCCCGTATCAGGACCCAAAGTTGCGGCATGTGTTGAGCCGTCTTACTATTACCTTTGAAGTGGGTATTTTATATCTTGACTTCTTGCCTATGGCAGAAGGGCTTGCCACTTTGGTGGATCTGTATATGGATATCAAGTACGGAAGTTGGTTTGAAATCGAGAGGTTGAAAATTAAGTAGAAAAATATCGAAAAGAGTTAAAAGTAAATAGTCACTAGAAGGTAGTAGTTGGCAATAATATCTATGAGAAGCAGAAAAGAAGACCGAATTCATTCACAGAAAGAATTATCAGTCAGAGGCGTCGGGAGGCGCAGGGGCTATGTGAGTTAGAAATAGCAACTAGAAGAGTCACGAACGGACAATGAGCGTGTCCTCGTACTGAATCGAATGACTAGGAAAAGGTTGTAGGAGGCCAAAGGAGACGAGACGACGTGTAAAACAAAGGTTCGAAACAAACTACGAAGAAGAGCCCGAACAAAAGAGCGAACAACAGCGAAATTTTGATGCCCGGCCTATGAATCATGGCTTGATTCCTTGATGGCTTTGTTTCCACTTTGTTCGACTATTGTTCGTCCGCTTGGCTCCCCTGGCTTCCCTGGCCAAGACGGCGGAAACGCTAGATAGAACAATTAGTATAGGTCGTCTGACTAAAGAACGAAGACGAGCATCTCTGGTCCAACAGATGCGACCAGATGGGGTCCGTCGAGGTCGATGCCCCAGATTAAACGCGGCAGGATGCGGATGATCGACTGGACATCTTCAACCCAAAAATAAATCAGACGGTAAGAGAATCGTCTGCAGGGCAAGATCTCATCTGGCTACTGGAGTAGGATACTTAGGTAGGATCCATAGTCTCCGCCATCAGTACCGCTTGTGTGTACGCGAAGCAGCATGAGTGGATGTAACCGACTTCAAGCAAGCATCTCAGTATCGAGATGAGGCGTTGCGGGTCTTAGATAGTGAAGGAGTTGCCACAACGAGAGGTTCTCACGAGGCGAATCGCCCAAAATTGTTTCTTGGTATGTCCATTTTCGAAGCGTTATTGGGCGGCTACAGGGGCGCTCAACGGCGGCGGTTGAGTAGGAGAATAAATTTGAAGGGCGTGATTGGACTAGATGAGTTGGTACAATCTTTCAAACTTAGCGTGACCATGTGCGTTGCGCGTGTCTGATTGGCCGAAGCTCAACCGGGTTTCCTAATTTGGACCTGAATCTAGCAAATCTGAGCGCTGATTGCGCGACACAAACCCTGTAAGATCCCGGTAGAGATCCACTTGTAGTTTAAACCCCAGTAACCCGGAGTTGAATGTATGTACAACTGTACTTGCGGTGTACCGTTGTACTCTTCTGCTGGCTCCGAAAGTTGCCGGTCGGCTTTTTATCGAATTGGGGGTGGCAGACCTCACCCACATCCGTACAACTCCATTTATACACACAGAAATATTCCCCAGCAAATGTTGTGTGGTGTGTTGGTTCGTGTAGCTAACCACAGCGATGTCGTACAGCTCAATTCCTTCGATGCAACTAAACATGAGCCTCCCGGGTTCCCAACAACCCCGTTTACGGAGGCCTCGTGCCAGCATTTGTACATATATAGATATGTACTGTATGCGCGACATCACACAGCCACAGCCTGCGGGCTCTTGTGAGCCGAACAATTTTGCTCCAGCGCCTTACAAGGCCGTTGGTAGGATTTATGACGTGCCCCATGATATGTGCGTGAACAGGTTGTCAACTCTTCTGCGAGACCTGACCCAAGGCCCTGACGGCGGGAAGGAATCCTTGCATACAGCTGTCGTTGAAGAACACGTCGTTATTCATCCTGACCACGTCGAGGGTCTATGCCCCCACCACGGTCATCGGCCCAACGATTGAGGTAAACAGTTCTCATGCCGAACTTCCGCACAGTCCTGAAATCGTACGCATGCGCCGCGACAACGACAGCCTCGTCCGGTCTCACCCCACTAGGCCCAGAGCTTTCTTGTAGGCCTCCGACCAAATGCTCGCTAGAAAGCAATATACTTTCAGTCTTCCTTCAGGCCAGAAGACCGCATCAGGTCGAACTGCAGCCTCATAGTCTCATTAACGAATACGAATAACTCGAGTCCTAGCTCCTTTTATGGGAGCGGTTAGCATAGGTAGGAAAGTAGTGGCGTTCAACAGCCCAAATGCCGTGCCAGGTTAAAATTAATGATAAAGATAATGTGGCTAATCTGTGGAATGTCCTTCTTCCTCGGAGGTCCGACTTAATAGCGCGTAATTTGGGCGGGTGGCGGCTATTGCCATCCAAGACATCCTCTCACGTTGTCGAGAGAGAAATTTGAAGTGTAATCAAGCATGGCATGGATAGAAAGCCTCATATTGATTCTAAATCATGATGGGCTAAGCGCTGGCTTGATATCAAACCTACCTACCTGAGTAAGAATAACGAATAGTTACCTACTTGCGAGACGTCTGCTCTTTCAGCCATTCCTTGGCGATATCCTCGTGCTTATAAAATTGCACGGACTCTCCCCATCCTTGTAGCCAGCTAATGATACGTTCTGACATTCCGATTATGTGTGCCATTCCAGACGTGTCGGGGTGCATCAAGATAGGGAAAACGAAATCGACAGAGTCGTTGGCCCTCTCGCTGTCATCCTCGCCCTCGACGCTGGGGGCGTTCTCCCATAACCACATAAACTTGTCCTTCCACATCTGCTCTACGGTTCTAGTAGAGACGTATCCCATGCTTCAACAGTGGTCAGCCCAATTCTCTTACAGGAGAATATCACGATATTTGCTTACCTGTTAGGAAGATGTGGGAGGTACTGCAACGGCATCATATCCTCGTTATACCAACCGCAGGGGATTTCAACCAACGGATGTTGACCAGACTCTAGCGGCCCAATGGTAGGCTCAGTAATAGGTGTAGGCTTTAGCCAAGAGGAAGCAGGCTTTGAGAAGTCAATCTTCTCTATAGGCGGATCGGCCGGAGTCCAGTACGGCTGAGAATCGTGGTGCATGAGAGACGAATTATAAAGGAAGCCAAACTCGCGGAGAAGCTCGACGGTGGTCTCTCGGATGGTATACATGGGAGCACGGTAGCCGCGAGGTTTCTGTCCACCGCACAACTTGGTAGCGACTTCAATGCATTTGACCAAGACGTCGCGCTCCTGCTCAGGGGTCATCTGGTAAATGCCCTCATGGGAATAGCCATGGAGACCGATCTCAGCACCCGATTCGACGACTTTCTTGACCGAATTCGGGAAGGTCTCTATGGTGTGGCCAGGCACGAACCAAGTCACCTTGTCCGCGATGTTTTTCTTCTTCAGCATATTTAGCAAACGAATTGCGCCAACCTGACCAGCGAAAATGCCGGAGCTGTAGTCGGCCATGTTATTGTCAGGGTGGCATCCCGTCCCGAGCCAGTGGGAAACGGCGTCAAAATCAAAAGAGAGCGCGACCTTGACACGCTTTGGGCGCTTAGTAAGGGTGCGGGGGATACTGGTCGACGCAGGCTCCGTAAGAGAGGAGTCATTGAATATTTCGTACTCGCAGTCTGCCGGCCCGCCGGCATTCACCGGAGCCATATCTTGAGGACAAGCAGACATGACGATCACCAGGTCTGCCTCCGCCTTCAGCACCACGTACTGACCCTTTTCACTCGTCGGCGGCTGAATGTCCAGCCCTCCGAAGTGGTTAATGGGGACGTTCATGAAAAGGTTTAAGGGGTCAGGAATCCAATCATCCGCGATCTGGAGATTAGGATATTTGTCTGCTGGACAGCTCTGTTTGAGGGCCTGGTGCATGTTGTCGTGGCAGTTGTCATGATATTCGACGGCGCCTTGCATGCGATAGCGTTCCCGGTCGCAAGCCGACCAGACCATGTCATGTACACCAGGTGACGTATCTTCAACCAACGTGAGTATAGGCTTCCGACGGGTACTGTAGAGGCTCTTGCCCACGCGTGGCGAGACGGCGACCAGAATGGTGCGCGAATGCGACATCGAGAGGTAATCATGACTATCGTTGGGATTGAAGGCCCAAAAATCAACTACCTGCTTGCCATACGTATTGGTGACCTTAAGATACTGGCCCTTCTGGATAGGGAACGCAGCACCCCTACGAGCCGGAAGTATCGTCATTGTGAATGAGTTTTCCGAGTAAAATATGATATTGAAGAAATGATGATATCTCCCAGGTATATGGAAACATTGGAAGCATCATAGTCAGTTTTGTTTCAATATAAACAGGAATAAGGCCATTTCACCCCCTCCTTTTGAAGACTGATTTGATATCACCAGTTATCGGCCGTTATTCCCATTGCAGATAGGGGAACCTATGGGGGAAGGATGGGCACTGCATCGGCTTCCTGATGCCACCCAATCTACACCTAGGTTACCTAACGTATCTTTTGGAGTCATTGATAACTTAGAGCTTGTGTATATTTGCTCTGATAATCTAGAGATGCCCATTAGTAAGATTAAGAGCTCGAATATCTCGAAGCACTGTGTCACTCCGCACTACAAATTCCAAGTAAATCAGGTCTTTTACCTAACACATAGCAGTCGCGGTCCTATGTTATCGAATACACCTGTTAAAAGAGTGTGCCCAGAGTGAGATCACTTTCACGACAGGTCTCCTCGGAGAGTACCTACCGGTAGAGATTGGTCAGGGGACGTGAGAAAGAAAGGTGCTGATTGGCAGATCAAGAGCTACCATCTCCTGTTTGGGTAATGCGGCTGGTTGAGATAAGATTAATAGGGGGAGTATCGGGTTGGCCGTCCCGTCGTTAAATTCGGCTCTCTCCTATCTCCTCACTCCTCAACGTCGGCAAACTTGTTACGAAGCACGGCTTTCCCGTTTCCAGGCCTTGTGAGGGAAATCATCTAAATTGGACTACCAACACCAACCCGTCCGGAAATAAGGTGACTCAAATCACTCCAATGTCACTTCAATTTGTGGCGATCAGATGATATCTCGCCCCGAGCTAGAATACCTAAAAATTAAATGAAATAAAATTGCGAGGCACTCATCAACTAGCATCAAACCCTTTCTCTTAGTACAGGCTTGAAATACGCTATACAGAATCATGTATACTGCATAATGCAAATCTATCTATTATTTATCTGCTCATCCCATCTATACCTGTAGCTTCTTTCTCACAAGCGCGCTCCGACGGTTCGCTTAAAGCAGGGGTAGCTTTGTCTAGCAGAGGCATGGTAAAATTCTTGCGTCCGCCAGTGAACCAAGTCACGGCGGATATGAGCATGACCAGGCCGACTGCCGCGGAACAATAATTCATGTTCTGCGAATCGATCGGGGCGGTGCTGGGGAAATTAAACGTCACGGCGGCGAAGAGAAGGTAGCAGGCACCGATCATATTCAGCGGGACACCCCAGCGACCGAGACTGTAGTAGCCTCCCTGTAGTCGAACCTCTGCGCCGCTGAAGTGTGACATAAGCCGCGAGAGGAGGGGTATCGCATATGAGACGTAGAAGCCTTCTGCAGCGATGGAGATGACGGTGTTGAAGCCCGTGTACGTGCCAATATAAATGGTGTTGAGGGCCGCCTGGATCACCATGCAGATGATAATAGCTACGACTGGCACTTGGAACTTTTTGTGGACGCTGCTGATCGTCTTCGAATAGGGGAGGCCGTTATCGCGAGCAAAAGCCCAAAGGGCGCGCGAACCCTCGGCCATAATACTATTAGCGCAGACCAAGAGGATGACCGTGATTAAGCTTGATAGGAAGCAGGTCCCAGCTACGGATCCCGTGCAGTCGTAAATGATCTGGATCAACGGCACGCCTAGGTTGGAAAGGGTGATTAGCAGCTATACGGAAGCATGGGAAAACACCTTGTCCAAGACAAAGGCCGAAGAAGACGTAAACTTACCAGTAGATGAGTTAGCGACAGAATCGATATCTCCAATACAAAAATATGCCGCGATCAAGAAGCAGAGTCCGGTTATTGCGCCCAATACGACAGCGGCGACAATAGCCTTTGGCGCGTCTCGCGAGGCATTCCTCATTTCCTCCGTCATGTGCGCAGGAGCATCATAGCAGCACATCGAATAGAATGTCTGCAAGAGACCGGCAATGACGCCGAGGGGAGCAGACAGCCCAGTATCATTACGAAATTCTTGAAAGACGAACGACGGTTCTTGCTTCTCCTTTTTCGTGGCGACCATCGTGATGGTGATGACGAAAAAGGACACGATGTTCCAAACTAGAATAACCTGCGTGATCTTATTCATAGCCTTCGGAGCGAAGATATTGACGTTGCCCACGGTAAGGATAATGAAGTAAGTAATCACTACAGTGTGCCACCGCTCGATCACATAATCCGGGTTCGCTAGGTTCGCCATGCCGAGGATGAAGTTGGCAGCGATGAAGTTGTTGACAGAGCCATTGGCGATGAGGCCGACGAGCATAAACCATCCCGTCACCCAAGACATACCGCGAGCCCATCGGCTCGGGGCCAAAACGGCTACCCACGAGTACTGCCCGCCGGCCACTGGGTACGCCGAGCACATCTCGGCAAAGGAGAACGCCACAGCTAATGAGAAGAGAGACACGCCGATCCAGGCATATATCATGACTAGCGGACCTCCCGAGACGATTCCTACTATCAGCGTACCCCCTAAAGCGCTCCAACACGTGACGATGCTGAAGGAGAAGCCGATCATGCCAAGGAGTGAGAAGGAACGGTGAAGTTCTGCGTCTTATGTCAGCGCTGACTTTAGGCGTGCAAATAAATTATACAGACCTTGCTCGTAGCCAAGATGTTCGAGGTTTGCATCATCACTGACTGTTTTGTCAAAGGGACTGCTCATCGGATTGGGATTGTCGGTTGCGCCCATGATGTCTACTGCTGCCCTAGGGTAAAATGGAACGCAGAATTTACCTAGATGGCTACCTAGGTAGGCCGGTAGAACTAAATCATAAGAAAACACAAGAGGAAGAGGTACAACCTGAGTTTATCGACAGCGAGGTTCACTTAATCACACTCAACCACAAACCATTCATTGACAATAGACTGGGCCGGAAACATCTTTCATCCTTATTTCCGTGGGTTAAAGATACGGGGCCCCGCAAATCTCCAAGGTTGTATGCGATGCTGGGGCTAGGAGATAGGATTTTGCCGTCACTAAGAAATGCTATGATATGGTAAAACCACTAGTAGGAAAAGAGGAAAGTCAGAATAAAAAAAACATTGCTAAAGGAACCGAATCTGTACCATTATAATCCCTTGGACGAATACCCTATGAAAAATGGTATGTCCTCCCCCTTTTCGCGGTGAAGGCTCATCAATATGACTGCATCGCCGCATATTCAAACTCGACATGGACAACTTCGTCATCTTCGACACCAAGCGCATGTCCACAAACGGATATCCTCTAGTCGTATGAGTCAAAAGCCGCCACAGGATGGTGGGCTTCTTGCGCTCATGCGTCTTTGGTTTCCCTTCGCTATCAAGACAGTCAAGGACTCGTCCTAGATGCGAAAACGGGAATATACTCCGTGGTATCGTTGTCGAGGTCTACTAATCTCAATAGACTAGAGAGTAGAGAAAAACCATGATACTATATCTTTACAATACCTTTCTATTTGAGACATCATTTTTAAGTAATCGAACCTACCTATAACTAACACCCGATCAAGATTGAGCCTCCCTTTGGTATTGATCAGTCATCATTGCGAATAGGGAGGGAATATGCAAAATATATTTTAGGAGTTCTATCCACTGATCCAGTGTATCGAAGGGCACTATGCTTCGGCTTCGAACACCTTTACGAGACGGTATCCGACCATGAGGCCACGTTATGCCATAATCTCACAGCGGGCTCGACTTCAGCGATGCCAGTCTCCGCCATCTGGGGGGAGAGGGGGAAGCGCTGGTAGACCTGTCAGGACCAACAGATGGCGTTCCCCCTCGCAGGCCTCCCAGTCCAGAACCTCAAGTAAAAGTCTGCGATGCATGACGTCGATATCTCTGGGCGGGAAACCTGGTTAAGACCGTGCGCACACAGCTCGCTGAAGAAGTACTCGCGCCAGTTAAGCGCCAACTTCGACCGGGTCGACTGACAGCAAGGCCTTGACGACCCGGCCATGCCATTCTAGGCCCGTCCCTATGAAGTCAAAGACGGCTTTGACCAGCCTCTGCTGAGCGGCCTACCAGGTGTCGAGCGATGTTTGCGCTTGCGCTCGCGACAAGGTACGGGTACATACAACAAGCCCATAGCCGTTGTCCGGGTAGTCTCGTGACAGCTCACCGCGGCATAAGGTGGCGACCCTCGACCTTGATAGTTGATCCGGCCACGCCACTGGCGTCTGCGAGGAACCCTTCCTTACCTTGATGCGTGCGATAATAAGATGTGTTCCGTAATGTTGGGATACTCGGCGCGATGGGCCGTTGGGAAGAAGGAATCGTTGGACTCCGAGACCCGTCAGGCGCAGACCGCTTGTGCGACAAATTTTTTTTTGTTTCGCTTGTGGGCGGAGAAATAGATCATCGCCTCGCTGTCTGCCTTATGACGGAATTTCGGAAATTTATATTCCTTGCCCTGCTGAATCATCCTCCATCCTATAGGTAGCTTTGCTATTCCCCTAGGTATGGCATGTTGGGGTGTTATGGTGCCAACTTGTCAAGTGGCAGAGTGGTAAAAGTTGAATTGCCGTGCCCCGGCCGAGTGGCTTCGCAAGTTTCAAAAGGTGGGAATTCAAGTTCGGACGAGTGTCATTTCAGCTTAGCAAGGATGAAAGAAAGATCCCTTCCATACGTCATTGCTACCTTACGTGCAATTGATGGGAAGAAAGCTTGGACTTCTCTGCGCATGATTTTCCCGCACAGCCCGCTAGAGAAAGCCTTAGCGATATGGTGCGATGGTTGCCGAGATCTCTCTGATCCGCGTGGTTTTGATCTACGGTGCAGCCAGCTAGTATCCGTAGCATCCATAGCATGGCAGGTTATAGCAAGTAATTCCTGACCAGTGCTCAATTAGCCCGCATTCACGCGACAGCAACGCCACGGGTCTGCCTTGCACCTAGGAACTGCAATCGGCATTCGCAGCTGAAAGTGAAACTCCCAGCATAGCTTATCCGTTAGTCCAAGCCATCAGAGGGTCGTGATGCAAGTCAAAAAAGCGCCTCTTTTGGACCGGCTTCCCACATGCGGCAATTAGCAGCAGGATGCGGGCCCGGGAGGGGATCTGGATCTTTTTTCCCCATGTGAAACCGATGGGATCGTCGCCGTTGGGCGTTGAGCACATGACTCATCCCTCATCGATCACGAGATCCATTTCCCGTTCACCGCTCAGCGACTTGCAGCATATTCCAAGTTTCCGGGTTCGGCGCAGGTGAAGTATCGTGGGTCAATACTGGGTATAGAAAAAATTTGCGGCTTAGTTGTGAGACTTTGTTGTAAGGGAGAAGTTGGCTTTGGTTTTCAATTACGAAGACAAGGACAAGGTCAAGGACAAACTCAATGTCAAAGGAAACTAATTAAGCCACAACTCAATTGATGTTAACTGGCTAATGAAACTAATTAGCCCATAACGTAATTAGGTCAAAATATTCTAGGTGATAATTTGTTCATTTTAGGGGTTCGCATAAGTCACAGCAAAATATTGAAGACTCCAGAATATTGTATACTTTTTGAATTTTATTGAGATTTGTGTTATTATATTACAATAATAGATACTTCTTCGACTCTTAGGGTTTTTAGTCCCCAAGAGCTTCGAGAGGCGGGGGCAATCAAATCGGTGCCTCCTAATGAACCTGTCCTTAATAAGACTTTTGCCTTTCAGGGGCAAGTAAAAATGCTAGGCCTTTATCCAAATATACACCAATGCTTCAAATTGCCCAAAACTCCTTTACCTTCCCTACCAATGCATGCATGGTATATATAAGTGACTCGACGATGATATATCGACCCAAAAAGTAGAAAATAAGAAATTGTCGTCGCCTCGTAAAGCCATAGCAGGTTCATTACCTCCCAGTTGTGGTAGTCCTCCCCGACTACCCGTCATCATGATTGATCCAAGCCCCTTAAATCCTGCCAATTCCAAGTGTCGTTCCGGTTGCCTTGCGGCTACCTCTCTCTAGTGGGTATTATCGTAGTAAAAAAAAAAAAGTAAATAAAAAAGTTGTGTGCAGTCAGCCGTAGTCAAAGTGCAAACGGGATAGCAATTTCCTGAATCGCTCCAGGAAGCAACCCGCAGATGAGGAGAGGGATACCTCCCCCAAGACCAGCTGTGAGGTGAATGATCAACTTAGATCAGTAGGTAGTCCAATCCCCTCATCTGCATGATATCTCTCCAGGAGATGTAGGGCGCTTCCGGGGTCCCGTTAGCACTAGGACTCGGCTGGCTGTTGTCGGCCTGTTGCCAGACTTCGTTTAGCAGGGAGACGACGCCGCCGAAGCTGCCGTAGTTGGATGCGTCACCGAGCTGTGCGATGCGGTCATTGAAGAATTGTCGGAAGCTGGAGTTCATTCCGCTGACGGATCCACCGATCAAGTAGACCCAAGATAGGCTTCGGTCGAAGCCACCAGGGCCAGATGGGATAAATTGTAAAACATTGGTTAGTTTCTCGACGAGGCCAACGCAGCTGGTTTGACTGGGTGAGAATCCAGGCACCAAGCTGCAGAGGTAAATGCGGGCAGCCAATCGGAAGGCGCTGGTGATGTTCTTGCTGAGTTGTTTCGGGCTAAGAGATCCATTGGCGTTGAATGGCATTTTAGGCCCGCAGTCGTTGGCCTCCGTCAACCCAATTTGGTCACCCAGCGCATGAACGTGTGTGCATAGAGTGATATCGTCCATTCCCTCCTTCTTGAGCGCCTCGAGGCAAGCAATTTCGGAAATGAGATACATGACGTGGTCGTCGCAGCCCATGAGCTCGCGGAGCCCAAGGAATGGGTTAGTTGTCGACAAGTGCTTCTCGCGATAGGTGTGCGCAAAGGTCGGGGCTCGCCCCTGCATAGTTGCGCCCAAGATGTCGATCCACGCGGTTAGCGTCATGTTGAAAGGTGTTTGAGTCAACTGTTCAGTTGAGTCGGAAACTAATCGAGGCAGATCCAGTTTGTTGACCAGGGAGTTCACCGCCTGGAAGTGCTGGTGCCATGGGATGTCGGGCAATGAGTCATCATACCGTCCAACGCAGCACTGGAAAAAGATGAGACCAAGGGTGGCCTCAAGAATCTGGTGGTGGTTCTCATCCTTGTTTAGCGCATCGCAAAGTGCAACAATGGTGGCGTGTCGGTGTCGCATGATGTCATTGTCGATTTCCTCGCCCTGGACGTTCATCGTGGCCTTGTAGTGTTGCGCCGCGATCATGAGGCAGCAGTGGAGGTAGCCCTTGTTGTTCTGCAGGTTAGGTAGGATGAGGTCGGAGCCGACAGATCCATGTTGGTTAGTTTCCAGAATAGGGAAGATAGTTGGCAGCACGAATTGAATGAAGTGGTCCAGCAACCGTTGGTCGTTCTCGTCTAGTTCGATGTCGACTTGCCTTGTGTTTGTAGGTAGGCCGTTGGCGAAGTCAAAGAAGTTGTAGTTCAAGGTCTCTTCTGCTAGCGACTCGCGGCGCTCCTGGAAGACTTGCTCGGTCCACTCGCCATCTACGGGGTAAGATGGGAGGACGGTTCCTGGCGGAGGCGGAGTGTGGTAAGTGCTGAAGGTTGAAACAGTGGATTCCCGCAGTGTTGGGACGTCGTTGACGAACATTTGTCGCTCGGTCTTAACATCGATCTCGTAAGGAGACATGTTGAACATGAAGTCGGCGTGTGACGGGAGCATGTGCGGATTGTAAGCCCCATAGTCGTTAACATTGGGCGGGCTGTTGAAGTTGAAGGCGAATTGCGAATCGATCGATGCCGACCTTGTTCGGTCTAAGGGGTCCGAGAAGGTTGCGGAAGTAGGGAGAGAGTGAGACAAGCCCGGCGGCGAGCTAACCGTAGTTTGGATAGTGTGAGAAGCCTTCTCGGAGAGCTTCTTCCTCTTGATGATCATCTTGATCTCGTCCTTGTGCTGTCGTCTCGCATCGTTGTTGCTCCACCACATTGGTCTCTTATATTCACATACAAGACCGAGGTGCTTGCATGCTGTGCACATGGGAGTACCCTCATCGCACTTCTTCCGTCGTAATCTGCAGGTATAGCAACCTATAAAAGGGGTGACATGTTAGTATGTGGTTGCTGACCAACTTACACGCACCGACGACGATCCGGTGTAAGTGGCCGTATAAGTCAGGGTATAGAGGAACACCAACCTGTTCTGGAACGGCGGTGCATCTGTGTCTTAGCTTTAGAGTTGGCATTGTTGTTTTGCTTAGCAGCAGCCTTCGACTTGGTCGGTTGTGCGACGGCCATGTTGACGGTTGATGCTCTCATTAGGTCTCCCTGGGGGTTGGGGGGTAGACTTGACATTTGTATCTCTGTTCAAGGTCAAGGTACCTGCGTCGAGATGGTAGTGGGGGGGTGTATGCTAGTCGCAAGCCGAGCGAAAGCGGGAGGAGACAAGGGGAGCCAGGGGCCCCAGTTCTAGGTCTAGGTCGATATTTGCTAGGATCTTTCCAGAGATTGCGCCTCGAAGCCAGTAATTGCCCAAAAACGCTCAATGCTCTCAAGTCCTCGTGCCCGGTGAATAATAATCCGCGAGTGGGGATAAGACCGACCAGCGCGGAATGGTATGGGGTGTGTTCGAAATTCGTCAAAATTAGTATTATTTTCTTCTCGTCGAATGAATGATAGGATCCAAGCAAGTACCAGCTTGCCTTTCACGTTAGTCGAGTTTAGCGGAATGAGAAAGGTATAGAGAGAGGAAGGGAGGTTAGGAAGAGAGAGAGAGAGGAGGAATATAGTTAAAGGGAAACTGGAACGACACTTGGATCTTCTACCCTTCACAACATCTATCTTCGAAAAAAATGTTTCCTTAGATTGGAGGTGTGAAGACTTATATCGTGGCCTCGTCCTCTTCGGCCACCACTCTAGCTGCATCGTAGGCCGGCGCATCGACGAAGGCTGTGTTCAAAAATAGCAACAAGACGCAATTTGGGGTAATTCCTTTTTTAACCCATGACTTTTGTGGCCTAATTACAGACCACAACATATGCAAATTAGCCCAAATTGGGGTAGCAGCTGGTGACTTGAGCCGGATATGCGCTTGCGGATTCCAATGAGCATGGCCGGTTCGCTGGATTGTGGTCGAGTCACCCGGATGATGGTGGGTAACGTCGACCACCTGGCCAACCACCCCACTCGAAGTGAGCGGTACAAGGACATTGTACCACTCGGTCACACTCGCGGAAGACGGTGGCTGCAAGCAGCGGCAGGGATCCTTCTGCAAGGTAGACGACGTTGAGCGACTAAAAGAGGCAGTTCCCATACGTGGCTTGCCGGTCATTGGATAGACCAGTTGAAGGTCCGGCCCACTATGAATGTCACCACCATGCAGAAGGGAGACATGGGGTCTTGTCGAGCACTTGCAGATTTTCTAATTGTGCCTTTCAGCGAGTGTGTATGTATGGCTTGTCTGTGTGAGAGCGACCTACACCACATACCTTGCCAGCCCTGTATTCATCCTTGCATCGAGCAAGCCCTTGCGAGCCAGGGTCGACGAGTTTATTGAAAGCCGCAGGGATTTATTAGCGTCGATCGACCTTATGAAGAGGTAAGGAGAGGATGAGAAGTGCGGTTTGTACCACCTCTAAGAGGAGAAGCTATTCTTTTCGAGGAACTTTGTCATGCCACCTCCCAGTCTTTAAGCGGAGATTGTAGATCGTCGGACTATGTCTGGGAATTTCTCACGCTTCCTCGCTAAGTTTGCACGTTGATGATAGACATGCTGTGCGAGAAGAAGCACGAGAGAAGAGAAACCCCACGTGCGGGCTTCCATTCTTGAGTACGTAGAAGGACCAAAATCGTCGTACTCAGCACGCAAAAAGTAATATGTATGCAAGGAGCCATGGCAGCTTGCCGATTGCCCTCGCATTGACCATTAGGGCACGAATGGTGTGGTTACTTTGCATAGGCTGACCGATAATCATAGATTGCTCTGCTCTCGAGCTGCATATGTAGTATTGAGAGAACCCAAATTCGTACGCAGCTATACTACGTAGTACGTAGTTTAACTCGAATTGTATTCCGCATACCACCCCCGCTACTCTAGCTTGTTACTGCATACGGATATCATATCGCCGAGTGGGGAGTTCTGGTATGGATTAATAAGTTGTCCGTCAATAAAAACTAGGTTGAATTTTGCGAATTTGGCGAGCTTGGAGACGGCTCTCGATAGCGAGTTTCTACTCTCCTAGGCCGAGCGGGGGGGAAACACGGCTCTATACGATTCGTATAGCATAATTACTATATTCCCCAAGCGTCCATTAGGCAGTATTCGTAACTGCCAATGAATGCCGAATCTATGGATATGAGCACGAGATTGGTCGCGAATTTAGACCAGTAAAAGTCCGGTAGCAGGGCTATCAGGACCGGCCTCTTGGATACCTTGCAAGCCAGACGGGACGACGAGGTCGGGACAAGGAGTCGCGCCGATACCAAAATGCCCGCAGCCGAACACCGGAAGTCATGTGTTTTCCTGGTATCATTTTGATTGTAATTTGTTTAAGCATGGAAGAAACATGCTCGTGGCTTGTCTTGTTCTTAAGTTCGACGTTGCTGTGGCACCGGTGAACATTTCCAATTCTCGAGGGTTGTAAGAACTCGCCAATCAGATGAGTGTACAAGGTATATTGGTGATGCGTCCTTAAAAGATTTCAGGGAGTAAAATAAAGGCAGTTGAGCATTTTGATTCGAGGCTCTAGGAAAGTTGGCGCCAGTAGCGGCCCTAGCCGAAATCTTAGTGAATGTGACAAAGTATGGGTTCGGGAAGCGGATTGGCTCGAGCTCGGAAGCTAAATCCTTGCTCGGCCGGGATTAATTCATGATGGAGGGCGTACAATTAACCAATCTCTGCTCGAAAGCTGCAAGTTCCCATTAGCGTCATTAGTATAACAATGGGTCTCAGTGGGGTCCATATGCAAAATCTTATGGATCCCGGGATGCCAAGACACGGCATCAGGGGTCTTCTTTCCTTTCTCTCTAGATTAGCCAAACAGACAGCTGTAGCTTCTCGGCAGGCTAGCCCTAAGTAAGCTACTTACATAAGTACCCAGGTACCTAGAACACCAAAGTAGCTTTCCCCATGATCCCGCCAACCCGTCAGCATTCTCATTTTAATCAAGCAGTGGTCTATGCACCCCCAAAGCTCATAAGCTTCCTGGGGGGCTGGTTTGTGGCTTACCGGATTTGCATACGAGCCGGAAGCTGACCGGCTGTTGGACGAAGATCACCCGATATCAATTCGTCGTGGAGGGCTAATTTGCTCACATTGTCTATCACTTAGCCCAATATTTCTAAAATTATCCCACTTTGCACACTTAGCATCCTTTTCACTTGACTAATTATGGGCTAATTTGAGCAACTTAACTCGCATGCGACCGCACGGCGGGCGCTAAACCGTCACACACTTATCTGCAGCACTTGACCTCGGACCAACTTGACCAACATCGATATTAGTTCTATTTTTGAATTAACCCACATTCTTCAATTCGTGCCCGTCTGACAATGTGGGCTAATTTGGTTCTCCCCCATAATCAATAGATTTTAGTCCAACTCGAGTTCTTTATCCTCATCCATGACAGCGATCGCGAGATTAGCCCCATTGCGACATAACATCATTAATAACTTTTCAAGCCTCTTTCAACTTTCAGGCGGGAATCAGGCCCAAGCCACCCCTGTACGCAAAAGTTCTTTTACCGACCGTCCCGACATTGTGGTCTAGGTAGCAGAAGCAAGAAGACGGCGACGGTTTGCAATGCATCTCTTTCACCAACATGTAGATTAACTCATGCGTCATGCCATCCTTATGCTCGCATGCTCTGGCTGCTAGTTGTCATATAGTTGTCATTAATATATGCTATGCTACATAGTCATTATACGTGTGTACGTGGTGGACGGATAAGTGGTAATATGGTCTCATTGCGAATGGGGTTTGATACTTTTCCCCGTTTATGTACGTGATTTTGCCTAGCATCTGGATGCTACTGCTACTACATAGTATGCTACGAGAACAATTGGGGATACGTGGGATACGCGGGATACGTATGTACATACTTCCAATTTCTATGCACGTGTGTGTATATTGCGTATTTTATATACCAAGGTAAGTATTTGAGCGACATCAATGCCGAATATCGTCATTCAGCCCCCAAACATCAGATATGATAAAATCAGCAGAGTGGTAGAGAACCTTCTTTCCCCCGGCTCCACCCCCGTGGAGTTCTAGACAATGGGCTGAACGGGTAATGGATATTATCAAAGAAAAATTGAGTCCGTGCAGCGAGCTGTCCTGGCTGTCATGTCCGTTCCAACCCTGCCAATTCGTGGTGTTGATGCAAATCATCATAAAAACAAAAACCCAAGGGCTCTAACGGCTCTAAACCGGCAGCCAAGCTGTTGCGTCCCGGTCTATCATCCGTCGGCTAACGATGGAAGGATTGCTGCACCTAGGCTCTACCCTTCATCGGTCCGCTGTGACTCGTCTCATAGTGGAGATGAGCTAGGCACGAATCGAGCTGGTATTAAGCCGTTCACGATCTACTAATCATCAAATCAACCAGGTTGTCTTTAATGCTGACTATGCTCTAGCTACGCTGCTACGGTGATTCAGGGATCCAGATCCCCTAGCTCGAGTGAGATTATTACCTGCATTCGTCAACATCTCCCTTGTAAAACCCTATTCGCCTATTCACCGGTTGGAGGCACTCGACGGCGAAATTGAAGAATCACGAAAAAAACAAATTAGAGCCTCTAGATGGCATGGCATCTAAGCATCGCATAACACAGATCTTCGTCAGACCACGAGGCGTTCACTTCATTCGGAATAAAGGAGAATCAACCATCCACCAGGTGACTAGACTCGCATTAAGAAATCCTCATGTGATAACTTCTAAATACCCCTTCTCGGCGTGCCATTGGGTCCCCGGCCTTTTGGATCAACATCGCTTAAAATCGAGGCGAACCCTTTTCACCCTGGAGAACACAGCTCTCTCCGCAGCTCCTCCGAGTCTAAAATGCGATTGCTTCGTAACAATGAACCCCGAAGTCGTCCAGACTCCAGGCGAATCAGATAAACATTCGCCAATGTGATATTGCCACTATGTCAGGGTCAAGAAATGACGACTCACATCTCGATAGTTATCTATTTGCCCAGGTTGGACGTGCCATTCATGTCGGATATAGTCGGAAGCGACCATGTTCATCAAATATTTCTAGTGAGTCGTGTCAACTTAGATGTGGATCGCCAGCTATGTACGATACGCAAGCTGGTGACAAGGAAGTAACCGTAGTTACCACGCATAATGCCTGAAGCGATCTGCCAGGCGAGCCTCACAGCAACGGCGGCGGAGACGAGCTCACCAGCGGAATCACAGAATTACTAAGTCTAATAGTCTACCTAGATAGTCTAATAGTACATCCCCCGTCGGTCACCGACTCGTAAAATGTTGCATTGTTGCCGTCGGACGAGAACGAGTACGGGGATCACGTTGTCTTAGATCTTGGTTTGCTCCCTTGAAAGTCTAAACTAGCTGGTGACGATCTTGCATTCGTTTTATCAATATCAAACTAACTTGTCGGTGTATTCCGCTAGAACATTGGGCTGGCCGGCGCTAACGTAGCAATGTATGTGTGAACTCGCTTCGCGGGGAGCATACGGACACAGCTTTTCCAGCTGCATACCGTATGCGGGAACCTACTGGCTTCCATGCAAAGACTGCAGGACGAGGTGTGACCCCCCGCCACATGCTGTTCGCGGAGCTGGTAGATTACCCAGTCAACGACAACTGCCTTATTCGTCTTCGCTGGATCGTTAAGTTCGGATGGCCCTGTCTAAATGAGAAAGAGAGGAGGATAGACTACGAATTACCTTTTCAACGACCTACCCGATTTTACGTGGCTTACGTCTCGTTACAGCCGGGATCGAATTATCGATTGGTGAATTATCTTCCGCTTGGGTAGGTACGGATAGCTGAATGGAGAATATCGTTTCTCCATTCCGTCATATCATCGTGGGAATCGTGGGACTCGGCCATTCACGTACCTAAAGCCTCTGATATTCGGCCGTCATGTGTCCGTGGACCAGGTCACGCTGACTCCCACGATATACCTTTCATTGGGTACCAAGCCTAGGTGGACCCGTCGCAAGGGACCGTGGAACTTTCGAAAACTTGTTCCTTCGACACCGGTCACGGCCGCCTCAAAGATTCGAATTCGAAGATTGGGTAGATCCGTAACTAAGCAAGAGCCGGACCGCTCCAGATCCATAGTGTGGAGGCGCTGTTGTACTACAATTGTCGTCTCGTCGGGAAATGCGAACATGAACGTCTTCCTTGGAGTGTCTTTGAGATCCGTTATTGGCCCTCACGATATCCCGTCATTGGTGAGGGGGAAGCCCTAGTTTCTCCGAATCGACTCTTAGCACAGAGATTTAATAAGAGATCGTTAGTTGGAGACGCCAATCCCATCGCCTCGCAACGTACCACACGAGAGGGGTCAGGTCGAAAGATAGATAGAGGAGAAAACACTGTATGGTTATGGCATGGTAGTATGTAGTAGCATGTAGTACCGGTAACCACCAAAGCACCGAAGGGCTTCTTAGGCGCACAATACGCGGAATACCTACAGCAGTATCTTGCGCATCCCATAAGCCCCCAGTGGGGAAACTACGGCATATACCCCCTGGCTCAACGTCGTATTCTCTCCTCCGTCCGTCTATCCGACCTGAGCCGGGTAGTGGACCACCTTCCAGGGCTCTTTTCCAGGTCAGGTCTTCACTCTTACTAGCATGTGCAGGCCGCTGCAGAGAAGAATACCAAGGGCAACTAGGGGTAGGTAATGTGCAAACTCGCAGATTTCTGCAAGAACCGGCCTGGGCAAGCTGCTGGGTCGAAATCCGCAAGTGCTTATTGCCATTGCCATTGCTAATGCTTAATGCCCAGCGCTTCCAGTGATCGTTCGACCAAATTATCGTATCCTGGGTTTTCATCAATTGAACAAGATCCGCAGGTCCTTCACGATAGGCCAGATTCGCAAGGTATGACGACGAAGAGGTCCCTCACGTCTGACCGCCTCAGTAGATCAGGAACAGTGGAAAAGCTCAATTGATGGGAATTTGACGCCGTGATGCAGTAGTGCGGGCTTCTCCCGTTGTACGGGTAGTCCAAAGTGGCTCAAAGTGGCACCTACATATACTGTATATGCTGCATATAGTGAGTGCTGCTACATCACACAGCTTCTGCGGAGAACGATCGAAGCGTGAAATGATCTTCTCGCATGGCAATCGACCCGTAAGGGGGTGGCCAACGTCTATGTATGTCTAACTATTCGAGGCGCTTTTCGACGTCTTCCCTATGGGTTGACGAGAACGGGTGTTGGTCCCTCCGTGCAGTCTGCATTTGTTTAGAACCTCTTTAGAGTGCGCCACTTTTTGTTGCTAACGGTCACTATGGTGGCGATGCCTAATCGGGCTCGTAGTCGAAGAAAACGGACATGGTCTACGCCATCCTTGTCCATCCTTGTCGCCCGCAAGCCCGTGCTTAGGCTATCTGGGCGCTTAGAAGACGATGCCGGCTGGGTAGTAGACAAAATCTGGCCAATGAAAACTCGAGAAAGGCCCAATTCTTTCCTGGCACACCTTAGTTTCTGTCCAACCAGCCTTTCGCATCTGGTTGGTTTAACGCTGGGCATGTGGTGGGAAGCATTCTAGCCTTCGTGGGATTTTGTTGTGCTTCCCACGCACTAGAGAGGGGATGCTATTATTAGGGACATAGGACACAGCAGTTAAGAGGTTAAGGTGACCTGGGTGATCTCTGGCTATGGCGACTCTCTCCGCACCAACAACTAGGATGAAGTTGTTACTGGCCTGCCGTGTGAAGGGCCCTAGACCTTAGAACAAATCACATCGTGATTAGCTCCCTATCATCACAGCGTTTCACCGTCTCCTGCATATACCTAGATAGTCTGCCCGTTGCGATCCGGGGCTATACTACACCATCCCATATATGCTAATGCCCATACATATACATCCCGCACTCGCCCGTGGTGTAGTTTAGTCCATTTTCTCCCCCCCTTTGCGACGTCGAACCTGTCCCTCGACTACCTATAGCGAGCTTATTTCCTTTCGTTTTCGCATGATATCATATACCCCCCTGATTTAGACAGAGAAAAGAAGAATTAGTGAAGCCGGCGACGGCGTTGGTATCTAAAATCGGATTTGTTCGCATATTTACCTCCCGTTTCTAAATTATCCAAAATGGTAAGCTTATTAAGTGTCTCGGTAGTTGTTCACATCCTATGCCGGGTTCGCCCCGGAGCCTTATCTTCGAAGTAATAGTAACTGACCCTCAATGCCGTAGAATACACATTCGCTTAGGATGAGCGAGCGGTCGCGAAGAGAAATGCGCCAAAAGAGTCACTTTCACGACCCTTTCTTCGGTCTAAAAGGGCTCGACCCTCGACCGACCTCGATTGCGACTGAGATTGTAGATACCGAGTGGGATGAGGATGAAGATATCGTCAGCGAAATCGAAGATGACGACCCAGATTCGCCACGAATAAGCTTGAATTCGGTAAGATTTATCATCCAATGCCATGCCATACTTGCGCTTGCGACTAATAGAATCGCTAGTCGGGACAACCAAGTGTAACCACCCTCTCTTCATATGAAGAGGCACAAACACCCAGGTCGAGCAGGGCTCGCGAGGTGTACGGATTCGACTTCGACTCCTCGAAGCCGGTCGAGGGACCCAGAGGCCCGCACCTATTCCGAGCCTCGACGACGTCGTCATTCAACTCCTTCGAATACCAATCCGCCCTAACCCTCTCTCCGATAACGCCGAAGACGGCCAGGCCGTTCGAGGCGGATCATCGGTTTCCGCTAACATACGAGCCGCCGCCTCCTAAGTCGCGCAACAGCCCGTTCCAATTCACGCACGAGAAGCTGGTCCCGGGCGACCTGTCGCTGTGGTCGCCCGAGAAGGTGGCGCAGTGGATGCTCAATGCCGGCATTGAGATCCCGGTCGCCGAGAAGTTCGTCGAGAACGACATCAACGGGGCTATCCTGATTACGCTCAAATTCGAGGACTTGAAGGAGCTCAGCATCCAGTCCTTCGGCGTCCGGACCAAGGTGTGGGAGGAGATCCACGTGCTGCGAGACAGTAAGGCGGCGGCAGAGGCGGCGGCAGCGTCTCCCCGGCCCGAAACCCCGATAGAAGATGAAGAAGCCAAGGAGGTAAAGAGGGAACGGAGGAGAGAAAGAAAAGAGGAAAGCAATGGCGCTCCTCGTAGTGAGAGCGTCAAGCGATCGAGAAGTGTGAAGGGAGGCCAAGGCAAGAAGAAGCCCGCGCACGAAGACATCATTTCACCGCTAGAGTCCGTATCCATCGTCGGAATCGAGCAGATGATGCCCAAACCGCACCACTGCTCCAAAGGCGAGAACTGCTCGAAGTACCGAAGACAACAGCGCATGATCGAAGCCTTCAAGCGAGACCACCCGTTCGTGGACGTGGAGCAAGGCGGCATCATCATGGTGGCGGGGGACCCAGGGAACCCAGAGACAGCACCGGCCATCAACCGGCCCTCGTCGACGGAGGCGCTACGGCCCATGTCTGACGCCGTGCCGTCCGTGATCGCGTCCTCGGACGTTCTCGGCCCCGGCATGCCCCCCTTCCAGTACCTGCAGGAAGCCGCCCTGCGCAATCTGCAGACGCGCGACCCCCAGGAACACGTCAGGCAGTTCCTCAACTTCCAGCACCAGCACGGCGACGAGTCCAGCTCCTCCGCCGAAGTCCCGCCCACGCCTCCCTTCGAGGTTCCCGCCATCGGCACCGCCAGCACGACGCCGACGCCGACGCCGCGACCTCACGAGGGCCTGCGTGCTTTGCCTAAGCTCGCCATTCCGGGACAGCAACAGTCGCAGGTGCAGCAGCATCTGCAATCTCAACGGCACTCCCAACAACAACAACTGCGCTCCGCGAACCAGACGCCGCAGCCCTCGCACTACCCGCAGCGGATGGACAGAGCCGAGGCGCTATCGCCAGACCTACACAACGCGCCCTACCGCTTCGGCACGCCCTTCTCGGACATGGACGTGCCGCTGACCGCCGTGCCCCTCGGCCCCGTCGCGCGCGACGCCTCGCAGTCCGTGCCGCCGGACATGAACTACCGCACCGCGCCGCTGATCTCGCGCTCGCAATCGCGCGCCTCGCGGCGCCCCTCCTTCCAGGTCATGGCCCCCGTCGAAGAAGACGCGGCCGCGACGCCCGTCGCCCGCGTCTACGGGCACCGGTACACGCACTCCGTCTCCCCCAAGACCTCCTCTCCGCCTAAACCCTTGTCGTCGTCGCGGCATCAACAACCGCTCCAAGCCCCCCCTAGACCACAATACCCATGGTCCCCGCCCTCTTCGCGGACAGCTTTCGAGCGCGCCGCCGCTCCAACACAACCCGCGCTCCCACCCTCCGCCGTCAAGGACGCCGAGGGCGTAACATACGCCGGCCCCGTCAAGAAGCGCAAGACGCGCATGCTACGCCACGAATGGCACGACCACTACGCGACGCTCAAGGGGACACGCCTAGCGCTGCACAAAGACGCGGCGACGCGGTCGCGCGCGCTCGAGTACATCGACATCGACGACTACGCGATCGCGTGCTCGTCGCTGTCCACGGGGTCCAAGCTGAACGCCGCCTTCAAGGCCATGAGCATATCGCGGTCCTCGAAGAACAGCGGCGGTTCGTCGGCCGCGGACCCGGATTCCGTCGCCGCGTTTAGTTTTCAGCTTATCCCCCAGCAGAGCGAGGGGGGTCGCGCTCCGGGGGCGTTAGGAGGACGCTTGCGCAAGCGTGAGAGTCAGAGTGTGGGGTCTGGGCCGTTGCTTCCGAGTCCGCCTGGCATCGAGGGCGCTGCGAATGGCACGGGCAAGACGCATCATTTTGCTGTGCGCAGCCGCGACGAGCGGATTGATTGGATGCGCGAGCTTATGCTGGCTAAGGCGCTGAAGCAGAAGGGCGAGGGGTTTGAGGTTAGTGTTAATGGAAACATGATCTAGGGTCGTTCTAGATCGATATACGTAGTATAACCTACCTATCTTTTGATTTCTTTTCTTTTCTCGATGCCTGCCTGGCTAGGTATGGTTTATATATGGAGGTGACGCACCTACACGAAGTTAATGTCCTGTGGTTGGTTGGTTATCGCTGCTTGCCTTCTCCGTCGCCGGCTCTTAGCAAGCCTTGGTTCGACGCGGGATAGGAGATGTTTGGTTTTGGATGTTGACGACAATGACGGGAGATGCTAATGACGGCTTACGGCGACTGTAATGGACGTGGCAAGATTCGATATCCCAAAGCACTGGACGCTTCCGCTTCAAGCAAGCAACCCACGTTTTCTTTTTCTCTCTTCTCTTTTTATACCTACTACTCTTCTGGCAATTCGTCTTCTTAGGTTGCCGCTTACACAAAACAAGCGAAGGCAACTTCATTAAGGGGGCGTATTAACGAAATGGACTTTTTGGAATGAATACCTTTTTTCTTACTCTTTTTTGGTTAAACGAATGATGGGCGCATGAGATACCAGCACGCTCCTTATAAGGTTGTTATATCATATCATGTATGTCAGGGCGACCTGCAAAAATTTAGGTAGCTTTGAAAATTTGGAAAAAGGAAGATTGATATAAAAAATAAAACACCTACTTCACTTCAATACTTTCCCTTCTCCGTGGTCCTGGTAGCGAGTGATACTATTATAAGTTCTATTATAAGTCGTATATGTATAACATAACCATCTAAGCCTCGGGTTATGGATGTAAGTTAGTTGAAGAGCTATCCCTTACTTGACAACCTACTTGGCATGGATGGAATGACAAGAATAGAAACAAGAATTTCCATACCCATTGCCTAAAGTCAAACACCCATCATTGCAAGACCACATACTATCATGTATCATTTACACATTTCATTTATATAGCACATGGCCCTCTCCAGCCTAGCCAGCTGTCTGTCTACGTAGGTAGATAGGTAGCTATCTGCAAGGGATTTTCGCGTCGAATCCCATATCATACACCGGGACCAAGCGAGTATGTAGTAAGCCTTCTAGATACCTAGTCCTAGTACCTTCCACATATCTACCTGTCTAGTAGGCACCTAGTAAAAAGCCTCCTAACCTAAGACTTGAACCTCCTGCTCGGGATCGCGCGATCCTCGACCTTATTCCAATCGATGACGTCCCACCAGCTCTTGACGAACTGCCTCTTGCCACCCACATTATTGGCGCCGATGCCATAGTCGCGCAGCCACACGTGCTCCCACGTGTTGAGGCACAGCAGCGGGATGACGTCGATGCCCCCCGGCGCCACCATATTGTGGTCGACGAAGCGGGAGCCGACGTTGGTCGCGCCGGCGCCGGCCTGCGTGCGGCCGAGCCAGCCGTCCACGACGTCGCGCCCCGCCGGCCCCTGCGTGTTCATGTCGACGCCCTGCCGCCGCCAGTGCGCCGCCGTGAACGGCGTCCCGGCCAGGTACGTCGGCAGGATCTTGAACTGCTCCGACTGCGCCGGCTTCACGAGCCAGACGAAGCCCGGCCCGAACATGCCCACCGCCGTCGACAGGAACTCGCGCCGCAGCGTCTCCACCGAGCTGAACTGCCGAGTGATCTCCTGCCTCAGCTGTTCCGGGATCCTGTCTTCTCCTGTAGGTTCTTCGGGGGCTGTTAGCCGTTTATCTCTTCTTTATTCTCCTGCCTTTTTTGCTTCTCGCTCCTTTTTTTTTGGCCGGATTTGTGCTGTGGGTTCCCCTCCTTGCTTACCATTGGGTCCTGGTTCCACTCTCGCGAGGTTATCGAAGAAGAAGTGGTTGTTGTATGCCATAGAGGCATAGTTGAAGATGTGTGCCAGTGAAGGCTCGCGGGCGGTCGCTTTGACGATAGATAAGGGGTCTTGTTGTCCGAAGTCGTCCTCTGGTTCCCTAATTAGCTCTCAATCCCGTAGTCTTTTATAACATGGTGGTGTTTAGAGAAGAGAAGCACCCCGCGATTCGTTCCCACAAGTTCGATTGCATGATCCTTCCCTTGCCAATTGCACCAGCTACTCAGCCCGTAGACCCGTAAGATCCTACCAACTTACCTGCAATCATTGTGTTGAGCTTTTCTATAACAAAATTCATGTATTGCGTCCATGCTAGATCGAAACCGCCTGGTGATAATAAACCTGGAACTCCTTCCTCGGGTTTGAATTGGTGTAGATATGGAACAGAGTGTAGCTGGCGTGAGGATATTGCCGGGCGCCATAATCGGCCTGGCCTTGGTATGCGTAATCTTGGTCGCAACATTGTGGGTGTGTGGTTGTGTATGGAGATATTTCAATCTCGAGATTTGAATTTAGTCGCTGTATCCAGTAGCTCACTTTTTTCTGGTAGCAGGCGCGAGCATGAGTGCGCTGACCTCTGATTGGCTAAAACTCATTCGGCTGGGGAACATTGAATTCGCCGCACATTTCTTAGAAGTACCAAAGTACTTACTATACTTGACTGGTCAGGGGTATTACGTATTTCAGCTTTCAACATCGACTTTAATATCAACTTATAAGTGTGTCAAGTTGGCCAATTACGACTTTCAGTTTAGATACCTCATAATTAGAGAAGTTTGCTAGAATCCATTCTGTTAAAATGACATCGTCAACTTTCAAAGTTGGCAGCCTGAAAACACCTAGTCACCTTGTAGGTAGACATGTCTTTCTATCAGTTCTATCGGAATATGCATATGACGCCAAATGCATTGTATTTGCTGTCAAGAGGTATCTGTTCACTTTATTATAACTCATTTATTCACCCTCCTTTAATTTTAGTTGCTCTGCTTTCGCAGCAAGTGCGGCCGCACGCTTAGCCGGGTCACCCTTATCCTTCTGCTTCTTCACTTTTTGCTGCTTCTCTTCCGGTGGGTAGGCGAGTTCTGCGATCTTCTGCCATTCCTCCGATGCATTGAAATCGCTGCGGATAGGTTCTAGAAGCTCGTTGAGCGCCTTCGTTAAAGCAGCCTTTAGCAGCTGGGGTGTGAGCTGTAGAAAGGTGAGTAACACTAATAGCATAACATCCGAATAATTAAGGGCAACTTACTATATCTGCCTCGTAATCTGCCTTCAGCTTCGCGATGTCGTCGTAGATAATAGGCTCTTCATCTCGTCTGTCGACCACGAAATGAGGCTTCCCCCTCGTTTTTATAGCCTGCACTCGGAAAATGACATGCTCCACGAAGGCCACAACACCATTACCCTCGATCTTCTTCGGTACGCACACAGCCTTCTTCAACTTCTTGCCGACGGCTTCGGCAGTATCCAAGAGGTCGATCTTGGAATCCGGTTCGCTGGAGCTCATCTTCTGCGCCTCTCCCAAACCTGGCACCATTGAGTGCATCAGGTGGGCTCTGACTTTGTACCCGATCTTCGGCAGATTCTCTAGCGCGAATGTGAAGATCTTGCGCTGGTCAAGACCACCAAGTTGCGCATCGACGTCGAGGTACTCTTCATCTAGCGCCTGCATCAGAGGGTAGGTCAATCCGCCTAGGAATGGATCGGTGGTCTGCTTGACGACTTCGGCACCCGCTTTTTGCGCAACCGATATTCTAGTCATCCCTTCCAACTTGAACCGGTCCATTGTGTAGCTTTCGCTCTTCTGGTACGAGCTTCCCTTGATGAATTCAAGTTTTGTGATGTCCACGCCGACAGCCTTCAGCAAGCTCTTAACAATGAACTCGTAGTATTTGAGTCTTTGCTCGATCAAGTCGAGCGGGGCCTTCATGTTGTCGAGGTAGGCGTGGAGGTCGGCGAGGAGGATCTTGACATGGCAGCCGGCGTGGAGGAGTTCTGCGACCTTGGTCATCGATACGAAGTAACCGCAGTGAGGTCGGCCTGTCGTCGCCGTTCCCCAGTAAACTTTGAGGTCTCGTTTCTGGTTGAGGATAACATCGTCGATGATTTCGGGGTTGAGCACTTCGGTCAAGTTGGCCTTGATTAAGGCAATCGACTCCTCGGGAGTCATATTTGCGAATGAGTGTCGCGCAAAGAACGTATGGGCCGCTAGAAAGACGAAAAGACAGATTTGTTAATTTTCACTTTTTTTTTTTTCTCGTTTTACCCGTCGTATAATCTCAAGGGACGTGTACAATTTGATATTTTTGAGTCAGAGGGGTCCGATAGAGGGGCATTGACTCGGGGAGATGTGGGGTCAATTGGATTGGCCCGCCGGAGATATCGGCGGCCTAATTTGGCTTATCAGACATCTGAGGCGGTGATAAGACGGCCCAGGTACCTGCGCACCAATACTAATGTACTGAGGTACCTCTTCAGGCAGCTTTAGAGATCCTAGAATTCTATCCATAGAAGTTGAGCATGCTGTTCACCCGTCATACTTGCAGTTAAGATGGAAAGGTAATATAAATGATTTCGATTAACCTTACTTTACATTCTTCGTCAGAGGCTCGTGAATATCTAGATGTGCTCGCTATTCTGTCCAGACTATCCCATCCATGACCTTAACCACGACCATGATAGCCAACCAACACCGTTAGATGCAAGATAATCCTGAAATAGTTACGCCGTGCGCTGTAACTCGGCTCCCGGAGCACCCCAACAAAACGTTGGCAACCATAAATCCCAAGCTTCTGGGACCCGCCAAAAATCCAAACCCCAGACGCCATTCACCATTCAAATACCTGGCATAGATCAGCTTTCCCAACCTTAAAATAAGTGCAATCTTATGTTTGCAAATTGCAACGAATATTTTCATTCTTCCATCAGTCCTAACATGTCCAGCTCAACTTTCACCAATCGTTCGAATTCCTCGCGATCAATCCCCGATGCACGGGATAGCTGATATAAACTCTTGATGCTTCGGGACACGTGCTGCTTCACTCCAAAGTCGTTCTGCTCCTGTTTTGCTGCCGCCGCCTCGAGCTTCTCGACTGACGCATTGGACCCGGCGCTGGAGGCAGGTCTCGGATGGGGATGAACCAAATTCGGGTCATCACCGCTTCTTCTCGAGTGAGTAGAAGGCGATCTAGGCGGGTTGGCAAGTGTCCACGAGCCTTGAGTTTCGTTAACCTCCACCTCGTCATCGCTCCCATTTACAACGGGGAGTTCAGGCCTTGCGCCCAAACCTAGAGGTGGTGCTATGCTACGAAGATTTGCTTCCTCGTCCGGGTCATGGTTGTCCATGGCCGGCTGGACGTCATCATATTGAGCGTAATAATCATCCTCGGCAGTCCCATGGCCGGATTGTGGTGCAGGTGACCTTTTGATAGCAGGCGTTCTCGCTGGTGTTGCATCGTACCTCGCCCAGTAATCGTCGTCGTCTTCCTCATCGTCGTCATGAGTCACGAAGGCACCTCGACTGCTCGAGATCCCATTGCTCTGGGAAGTCTTCGACTTCGATTCCTTGAACTGCCTCTCAGCTTCGACAATGTTCGAGACACCTCCAAACGACGAAAATGGCGATGGTTTCTCGGCGACGCTAACCTCGCCGACTTTCCAACCATCACCGAGCGGATCTCCGACACAATAAATCAATCGAAATGTCAATTCTAGATCTCTAAAAACCACGAGCGCCTGAAGAGTTTCTTCGTCCACTCGTCGGTAACGAATTTCGGCGTCATAATCCCAATCGATCTCCACTTCACCAGACGCGGGGTGAGGCTCCAATCGATCACTCTGAGCGATCTCCGTCAACCTGGGAACTTTTGAGGGGTCATAACATAATAATCGAATCCATGGATCTGAACTAGATGCTGTTGATAAAAGTTGGACTCGTTGCCTAAGAATGGGAGAGAGAAGAGGTAAGACGTTTTCTGCCGGTTCCGTTGATAGTGCAGCGGCCGGGAGCGAGGGTAAGAGATGTCCTAAAACCTGTTGAACGTCCGGTTGCTTAATGGTAGTAGAGGTCGTCATGGTTTCACCAGATTTGCCTAGATTCTAGTGTTGTGTTCTGTGTTGTTCGTGAGGTAGATTGAAGAGAGATGTTGCTAAGGCTTAGTACTTTAGGTTGTAGGCCCTTATCACATGCAATGCTGATCCTCCTGCTGCGCGCTGACCTCTATTTTAGCTGTTTTTAGCTTAAGCGGCGTGGCTGACACTAAGCTAACGTTATTCTGTTTCAGGGTCAGAAAAAGAATAACCAACTTGAATCTGGAAGGTAACCTTGCATTGGGAAATGAGAATTTGAGAAAGGATTGCTTACAGTGGAATTGAAGGAACATACACAAGCAGAACAAGCGATCCAGGTGAGCATTCAGATCGTTATGTAGATACACGTAAAAGCCCCTCAAGCACTGGACGATGACCAATAGCACAAACGACTTCTCCAAACCCCACAGCAAACCTGGGGAGAGGACAAATGGGAGCTAGCAGCTCGGGCGGGCGGAAGCGTATCCAATGACCTGTGACTTAATAACTCGTTCAGGTGTCAAGGTGTCGTGTATTGGTGCCGCGACTACATGCCTAGTGCAGACTTGGCTTTGCTCTAGAAGTAAAATGATTTCTGGAACTGGTGGAAATGACTGTTCCTATCAGCCGCCTGCTAGGTTCAATGTTATGCATGACGGCCATCCGAACATGGACTCCATTGATCCATTTCAATACATTGGCATTTGAAAGACGAATTAGGAAATGGAAAAATGATAAACGATGTGTAATAATAAGCACCGAACCTCCGATACCGATGATTTGAGTTCGGAGCCTTACGTTCTTGTTCGTTGTTACCTTGAAACCTTGAAACCTTGTAGAATATTTCGTCGATCCTTCGATAAGTCCAGATTCTGCGATGCTTCTTTCCAAACAATTTACCTTGTAACACGTTAATTGCCTGGGATTAACTGGATGCACGTGATGGCTATAAAAAATGAAAATGACCTGTAATGTTTTTGTCCCGAGCCTTACGTCACTCAATATTCTTCTGGTCGGACATTGGTTGGTCTCAGTTCTCTTCGATTTCAATACCGCTAAACTCGGCCTCAGATTCATTAAAGTTCCGATGCAGAGCGTCATTTTTAGTAACAAGTAAAAACGTCGGCGATATCTTCAGGTTTATGAGGTCGCGACTAATTAATTGACCGGCCCTAGTAGTGTTCACCTTGTCACCTTGTCCATTATCGTGTCTCGGGACCTCGACCCTGCTAGCTGCATGCTTACAACCTAGTCACGGCACGTGCCGTAAATTTTTGAAGGTGTTTACTAAGTCCCTTCAAGATTCCTAAATTTCGTAAAGAACCCCTGTTTCCTAAAAGAGGCGGATTCAAATCCCGTCTTACCTGCGAAGGCTTCCGCGCGGCCACGCCGCAATTTAATACGACCTATATCAGACCCACGATTTCTGAAAGAAGGTTGTTTCTGTATCGAAACACCCCTAGTCCGGGTTAGGGCCGCTGCGGATGTATGTCGAAATCTGACCAACGCCTTCAAGATGAGGTATGACTTCCTAATGTAGCAATCAGCTGGGATAGAAAATTTGCCTATTTAGGAACTGGAAGAGGCTGACACTAGTGTGCCCCGTTAAAAAGGGCTCCCGGCTTCAAGTCGTCACCGCTGGGGCCACCGCAGGCCTGATGTCCCGCTTCGTGGTCGCGCCTCTCGACGTCGTCAAGATCCGGCTACAACTACAATCCCACTCGCTCTCGGACCCGCTGTCCCAAGTCGACCTGCGTGGCTCACCCATATACAAAGGCACGATCGGGACCTTTCGCCATATTGTGGCCAACGAGGGTGTCACCGCGCTATGGAAGGGCAACGTTCCCGCCGAGCTGATGTACGTCGCGTACGCGTCGATCCAGTTCACGACGTACCGATCCATGACCCTGCTCTTGCAGCGTGTCTTCGCAAAAGACGGAGATAGATATGAACATAAATTCAGGGGTAAAGACGATAGTAGCCAAAGTAGACTCCCCAAGTCCGTCGAGTCGTTCATTAGTGGAGCGTCCGCCGGCGCCACGGCCACAGCGGCTACGTACCCGCTGGACCTGCTGCGTACGCGGTTCGCCGCCCAGGGCAACGAGCGGGTGTACGATAACCTGCGGCACGCCGTCGCCGACATAAACCGGGACGAAGGGATCCGGGGTTTCTTCCGCGGGCTCAGCCCGGCGCTGGCGCAGATTGTGCCGTTCATGGGGCTCTTCTTCGCCGTGTACGAGGGTGCGCGATTACCCCTCGGGAAGATGGAATTGCCCTGGGGCTCGGGTGACGCGGCGGCCGGCATCGTGGCGAGTGTCGTCGCGAAGACCGGCGTGTTCCCGTTGGATCTCGTGCGCAAGCGTATACAGGTCCAGGGCCCGACGCGGAGCCGCTATGTTCATAAGAACATCCCCGAGTACAGGGGCACGGTGAGCACGGTACGCCAGGTATTGCAACGAGAAGGAGTTAGGGGTCTGTACAGAGGATTAACGGTGAGCTTGATAAAGGCGGCTCCCGCAAGTGCGGTTACGATGTGGACTTATGAGCGGGTGTTGAATATGCTTATCAGTCGGGGCGAAAAGATCGAGGCGGTGCAATGAGCAATGAGGACGGCGTTGGCATATACATATATATCCTTATACATATAGACGCTGCTGCGTGCATTTTGTATAGCATGCGTTGGCTTTGGCTTTGGCTTTATCAGCTACAGGCTATGGATGGAATGGCGTAAAACGTTGAATTAGACAACTTGAAAATAAGCACCTGTTTTCGATTTGTGTTTAACTCAAAAGTGCCAAGCAGACCACACATCACAATTCTTAAAGTCTTATTTTGAATTCAATATATGCTTTCACATTTATTTTGCTGTCATCTACATAAACCCCACATAACATAACCTTGAACAAAGCAAAGTTCTGTCTATTATGCATTGATCTATAGTACAAGGAAGCGCTCCGTCGTCGAACACCATCCGCTCATTTCCCCTTCTTCACCCAGCCCTCGACGATATCCCGGGCGTCGCTAACCTTCTCATCGACATAGGTCTTACCCACGTCGACGTGGACCCTGGCAAAGCGCCACGCATCCTGGACGCCCTGCTGCGTCTTCAGGTGTGCGTCGGCCAAAGCAGGAAACCGGCGCTCGTACGTCCACAGCAGGTCGGCGACGTTGGTCATGGTGACGGGGATCAGGAGCCAGCCGGCGCCGACGCCGAAGGCGAGCGGCACCGAGGCCCTTAGGACCAGGTTCCGGTTCCGGCTCGCGATGCTGCCGGCCATGCTCGCCACCAGCACGTACACGAGCCCCGGCATCAGCTTCTCGCCGCTCTCGCGCGGGGGCGCGAGAGAGGCTACGGTCTCCGTGAAGGACCGCTCGAGCCCGAAGGCCGCGTCGACGGCGTTGTTGACGGCGTCTTCGGTCGCGACTGCGTACCGGTAGAGGAACAGCCGCGCCTTGCCTATCTGCACGGCGAGCCGGTCGGTCGGCGTCGGGCTGTGGTGTTTGGGCTCGGGGAGGAGGAGCGAAGATTCTGACGATGCTGGAGGTATGGTGTCTGAGGCCGGGGAGGGGACCGGCGTTGTGCTGGATTTGGGGGGGAGGAAGGTCTCGTAGTCGTCGTAGATAGGTTTCTTGTTGAACTGTATTGTTTGTTGCTGTTAATAAACGGGGTTTATTGGCTTATAGATAAAAGGAGGTTTCAGGCCGTACGTAGTCGTGTGATGGTGCTTCAGCCAGCGCAACCGAGGGAAATAAAGCTCCTCCGACCAGAGTTGCGGCCATGAAAGGCGCGGCGACACGCTGTGTTTTCCATTTTATCAGCATATAATCATTTATATTGGGCTGCTATGAAAATATCTCACCCGTCGCAGCAGCACTCTCGCAGCCATGTTGCGCTCAATTGACGTTGGCCGTTGTCGAGGTATTAAAAGTATTAAATATTGAATTTCGAGCTTGAGGATTAATTTGGGTAGGACCAGACTGTAGCGATGATGTACGTACACTTACTAAATTCCCGGTACCTTTTTTTCTTCGCGGCGATTTCCGGACCGGTGGCCCCTCGGCCAAAACTTTATCGTTGTACCTGACGTAGACGGTAGGCCGTCAATTCCCAATCAATTCAAATGGAGAAAGAATAGAGTGCTTAAAAATTCTTTTAAGCAATAAATTGCTTTTATAGGTTTTACAACTTTTTTTTTCTTGCCTTGCAATATTCATTGGCGACTTTGCTTGGTTGCATGTCTAGCTAGGTCGCCGATAATGATCTGTACATCATGATGAGAACAGTGCGATCAGGTCTTTGGACCTGCTCAAGATGCCTCCGACAAGCCTCTCGATTTCGGGTCCGAGACCAAAGGCGCTGGCTCTCTTCCGCGCCCGGCGCTGGGGCTCAAATCAATACATCGCATATACCGGTCGACCATTCTCCTACCGATTTAAAGCATGACGATTCCCTATTGCGCGAAATCTTCGACTCGGCGTCGACCTTTCAAGAATTCGGGAATCCTTTCCGCCCCATACCGTACCGCGATAATGTAGGATTGTTCAGGAACAAATATTTAAGATCACCTGATGGCTTTCTTCAATACGCCAATGTCACGATCAAGAGAGCTCAGAAGGTGGTTAATAAGGTGCTTAATGCGTCAACTTTAGAGGACTATAAGGCTATCGTTCGGGATTTAGATAGACTTAGCGACCTACTCTGCCGGGTGTTGGATGTAGCCGACTTCATACGGGTTACTCACCCCGAAGGATCGATACAGGGTGCCGCATCGGAGGCGTGGTCGTTGGTTTATCAGTACATGAACAAACTAAACACCGAGACGGGACTCAGTAACCAGCTAGGAAAGGCCATGGCCAACCCAGAAGTAATGGCCAGCTGGAGTGATGAAGAACAGACAGTTGCAAAATTGCTACAGCAGGATTTTATGAAGTCGGCAATACATCTTCCGCAAGAGTCACGAGATCGGTTTGTCGAGCTGTCACAGCATATCAGCGAGTTGGGATCGGATTTTATCGAATATATGCAGCCCCAACAGATGGAACTCGAGTTCCGAAGCGACGACCTATATGGCCTAGACCCCCAAGTAGCTCAATCAATCAGCAAATCAAGGAGCAAATGGGGCACAGTTCGCCTGCAGACAATGTTACCTGAAGCGACAGTGGCGCTCAGGACCGTCCATGACGAAGGGGTGAGGAAGATCATCTACAATGCAACTCGAACTGCTTCTGACGAGACGATTAAACATCTAGAAGCCATGTTGAGATCGCGTGCTGAGCTAGCAAAGCTTTCTGGCTTTAAAAGTTATGCGCAAATGACTCTTCATGATAAAATGATGGCGAAAACACCAGAGTCTGTTCATCAATTCCTTTTAGCTCTCTCTAAACGTAACGAACCGCTTGTCGAGGAGGAGGTCGCGGCGCTACTTCAGGAGAAGATAAGATGGTCGAAAAAAAAACCCCCGCCAACCAATATTGAGCCGTGGGATAGGGATTTTCTAATGACGCATATACGTTTCGCTATGAGATCGCGACAGCGAACTGACGATTCCCTGTCGGCTTATTTCTCACTCGGGACTGTCATGCAAGGGTTATCAAGACTATTCACACGTTTATATGGAATCAGGTTGGTTCCTCGGGAGATGCTACCAGGTGAGACATGGAATCCAGACGTAAGACGACTGGATGTTGTCTCTGATACCGATGGACACATTGCTGTCCTTTACTGCGATCTTTTCTACCGAGTCGATAAGTGCTCCAATCCGGCACATTTTACTGTGCGTTGCTCTAGAGAAATTTCGGAAGCCGAGATCCAGGAAGCTGCTGAACGAAATGAGGACGATGCCGAGGAGTTGCCTATATTCGACTCACCTATCGCGGCTGCGAATGACGGTATGCATGTATCACGTCAATCCGGTGCGATCAAGCAGCTGCCGACAATTGTGCTAGTATGCGACTTCGAGGAGAATAAAGGGCGGAACACACCTGCCTTCCTGGAGTATCATCAGATGGAAACACTTTTCCACGAGATGGGACACGCTATCCACTCGGTCCTGGCTCGAACTTCCTTACAAAACGTGGCAGGGACGCGATGTGCAACTGATTTCGCGGAGCTACCTTCGACCTTGATGGAACACTTCTGCGCCGACCCATCCGTTCTGGGGCTATTCGCGCGGCATCATATTTCTGACAAGCCGTTGCCATATGAGATGGTGGCGGACAAATTACGCATCTCTAGAAGATTCGAAGCGTCGGATAGGGAGAATCAAATCATACTGGCCATGCTGGACCAGGTATACCACTCATCCTTACCAGATGAAGTCGGCTTCGACTCGACGGAGATCTACCATGCCCTCCAGGAAGATTTCGGGAAGTTCCCGCCTGATCCAAAAAAGACTAGGTGGCAAGGCTTTTTCGGCCACCTATTCGGCTACGGTAGCACGTATTACAGTTATCTGTTCGACCAAGTGCTCTCAAAGCGCGTGTGGGATGTCGTCTTTTCGGCGGGCCATAACGGCGCTGCTCTTGACCGGGCCAACGGTGAGAGGCTGAAGGAGGACCTCCTCAAGTGGGGAGGCAGCCGTGATCCTTGGAGGTGCCTCTCAGATGCTCTGCGAGATGAGCGCTTGATAAATGGCGACGAGAAGGCTATGGTATTGGTGGCGAGTTGGGTTGATAAGGATAAGATTGCTAGTGCATAAACATGGATGCTTTGTTGTACATATAAAGACTCAAGCATATAGAACATGTGTGGACTAGTGTTTATCCATCGCCTAGCTGCTATCCGACACGATAGATCATTGCACTTCCCCTTATTCTATATGAATATGCTGAGAAGTTCCTACCCCTTCTGCGGAAATCACGTACGTATTATAAGAAAAAAGGAAAGAGATACTCCATTGAAAAAGTGAATTGAGTAGTTGAGACTTTGGTGTAGAATCGAGTTGCGCTTAAACTTCACTTATGTACTTCGTCGCTTCTCGATCTATATGATGCCAGGGGTGGTATAGCGGACCTCTGTTTCCTCATGCTCTTGCTTGTCTCCTGCCTTACACTCATTCTATGACTCGGCAAGAGCTAGTATGAGGAAGAAGCTGGACATCTATTTCTCCTCAGACGTCTAGAATCTATTCCATCTTCTCATCAACAACACACGTTACCATTCCAAACAACAAATACGTTGCTATCATCATTGCTGTTATTATCACAATTTTGGTCTCGAGTTTCGTTATACCGCGAACATTTCGTATGAAGACTCCAATAATTTCTCGTCTCAAAGTTTCTTTCTGAAAAGTACTACGACTCTGAATAATCAAGTCAACGTATCCACCAGGCTTCAAAGACCTCACGAGAATAACAGTCCCCTATTGTAATTCCATTGCCTCTAGGATCACCGAGAGGCAAGGCAGAGTACACAACGACTCCTAATCATCTAGACACTTCCTATCTCCCTACAAACAATGGCACCACACACATTCACCACTAGCACCCTTAGCCTCCTCATGCTGCTCGGCAGCACCCCCATCTCCCTTTGCCAAGACCGTCCACCACCATCTCCAGTCGAATCAGGAGCCATCCCATCATTCACGGCCGTGCCAGGGAACAACACACGCGAGGGGCCCAACGGGCTCCGCATCGTCGACAGCGACGAGGTATACCACTACGCGGGCTGCTGGTCCGAGACGACCGAGTTCTCGCCCCACACCCGCGCGCTGGACGGCGTCTACTTGACCGCCATCGGCCAGATGCAGGTGAAGCCGTGCATCGACTACTGCGCCCGCTCGTACAACCACTTCCACCCCGAGACGAAGGGCTGGAAGTACGCCGGCCTCGAGTTCGCCCGCGAGTGCTGGTGCGGCGACAGCCTCTCGCCGAGGAGTCTGCACTTGCAGGAGAGTGCTTGCGATACTCCCGTAAGTACATGTTGGAGAGACCCCGCCCCCTTTTCACTTGACATTTCTCGCTTGAGTTCTAGACGCATAAGGAGTGGAGGTAGAAGCAATCGGCTAACTCGTGTCATATAGTGTGATGGTGCCAATTCAACAGTGTGCGGAGGACACCTTGCTATCACGTTGTACAATGCCACAACTCCGGATACCGGAAGACCAGGCACTGGTACTGGCGATGAAACCACCGAGCCACCAAAGAGTGCCGCTTCGGGGTCGAAGACGAGCGGCGCTACATCAACGGGATCAAAGACAAGTGGTGCTGTATCGTCGGGGTCAAAGACGAGTGGTGCCGTGTCGACGGGATCAAAAACAAGTGACGCTTCAGGATCCAAAACGAGCGACGCCTCAACCTCAAAGCCGGGCAATGAGGCTGTTGCACAGGCTGTAGGCGTAGGCCTCGTGCTTGTGGCCGTGACTTTTGTTCTCGGTATGGGTTGCTTGTAAGCGGAGAGATAATGTAAGGAAAGGGGTGGGTGAGTGAGAGGTCGGTTTCTGCTGTTTGTTTCTTCCGCCAAGATCCTATTTGTCCGAGTCGGTGTTGAAGTCTTGATAACCTCGGTGGGTGATGTTACGGAGTCGTTCCTTTCGGAACTAGTTGCCGTGAAGAAAACCTATGAGACTTGGGGGTGGAAGAGTTAGAGGGAGGTGTTGAATAATGGATATGGAGCATCCGTTCGCGTTACCCTAGCCTAGATTGCCTGAATACAACGCTATTAATATTAAAACACTCAGTCTCATTAAGATACTTCATCTTTCGTCGTCGTCTCGATCGTAACTATACCATATCGACGTAAACTTATTATAAAACGCATATTTGCCATATGATCCATTCTTCATATATCCAGCGGGCCCAGCCCCCTCGACCTCACCGCATTCTGCACTTCTTGCTTGACATGCCCGACGACTTCGCGCCAGGCTTCTTTCCCGCTGTACTCCAGCTCGTCGCCGCTGTCTTCGACCAGGTAATCGAGCCACCGGACCAGCTTCAGCACCTTATCCATGTCCTTCTCCTCGACGACGACGCGGACCAGGTACTTCTCCAACATGTCCACGTCCCGGCGGTGCGGGCCCGCGTCCCGCGTCTCGCGGTGCCACACATTCAGCATATCGCGTATCTCGGGCAGCGTCGTGAGCCCGTTTGTCGTGAACGCTATCTTGGCGGGCTTGGGCCCGAAGCGCAGACGCGTCTGTCCGCCTGGTAAGGCGGTGCCGCTTTCGTCGCCATCTCCATCGGCGGCTAGGTTTTTGTTCTTGTTGGCGAGCTTGGAAGGCAGGTCTAAGCCCGACCGCTGCGCGCGCAGACGCCGGTGGTCTGCGATCACTTCCCGACGCACTTCCTCGGGCAGCTCGGCGAGGAAGGTCGGGTCTAGGTCAGCTATCTCGGGGACTGAGGCCTGCTGTTGCTGCTGCTGCTGCTGGTGTTTGATCGTGGTCTGGATTATCTTCGCGCTGGCATCGGATTGGCGCTCGCGCGCGCGGGCGAATAGCCCGGCGACCCGGCGTTTGGTCGGCGTCTTCTGCTGCTGCTTCGGGGGTTGCTGGATCTGGCGGTCTCTGCGCGGGGATTGAGGGGGGTTTTGCTGTTGCTGTCTGCTTCGGGGTCTGTACTGTTCTAGGACTTCGGCTTTCACGTCCTCTGGCAGGGCGTTGAAGACTTCGGGGTCGATCTCGGGCGGGATCTCATTGGCCGGGGCTGGGCTTTGGGTCCGGGATTTGGCTGTTGGTGTTAATGTTGGTGTTGGTGTTGGTTGTCGTGCGTCGCGGGCTCTGCTACCTTGCCCCATAAGCCGGCTTCGGATGTCTGGGGGGAGCTCTGCGATCACCGCGGGATCTGGGTTGGATGGCATGATGAATTGAGTCCCGCCAATGTTTAAAGGGGTATTTGCCTTGTCGTCGTTCTCGCTCGCCCGGGATATCGTAAACGCCGGGTGGCGGGCTTCTGGCTTTGGTTTCCGGGGTGTTAGGGGATCTTCGGCAATAGGATCTTGAGAGTCGTGCCGAGTCTGTTTCAAACTCGTCTCTTCTCCGCCGATGCCATCTTGGATTGGTTCTAAGGCCGGTTTCTTTGCCGAACCGGGAGTACGAAAGGCACCAAAACTTAGCCTCTTCTGGCTTCCGTCGAGACCTGACAGTGAAGTTTTGATTGGTTCTAGTTTAGTTAATTGTACGCCTAGGCCGCGGAGGTCGCCGGGGGTGAACTTGAAAGAACGGAGGATAGAAACGGCTTCCTTTCCTAGTACCTTGTAGTCGTGAGTCGCAACGCCAAACAAGACACTCTTGTTGAAAGTGTCACATTTGCCATGCCCTAAATGTTTTGGCGGGTCAAGTGGTGCGTCCAAGGAGCGTCGCATGATTTTCATCGTGAGTTGCTTGCCCTTGACCTGCTCATTGAGTAATCGTTTCTCCAACTCTTTACACAAGTTGAACACAAATTCTTCGGCTTCCTCTTGACTAATAAACCGTATACCCCAGTTGACCTCAGCAGAAACTGACTTTCGTATCGGCTGTTCGCCAACTTCTGTTCGGTCTATACCACGTGCGTATTCCCAGAGCTTCTCGCCTGTTTTGGGCCCAAGAGTGTTGATTAAGCGTTCTTTAGAAGTCTGCCGAACATCGCTCACGAGCTTCACTCCGATTTCCTCTAGCTTGCCGGCTATGCTATACGCAACTCCAGGCAAACTATCAACCTTCAACTCTCCAAGGAAGTCCAACACTTCTTCTGGCTTGATTTGGTATTGGCCGGCGGGTTTGGCCTTCCGAAGGGCAACCTTTGCTAGAAGAATATTACCACCTATCCCAACGGAAACAGCACACCCAGTTTTCGCTTTGATTTGATCTCGCAAGGCCGATGCCATCTGGTCCGATTTCTCCTGTTCTCTCCATATACTGCCTTCGTCGATCCCAGAGCCGTCAGAACCGATTGCGGATAGGATGACCGAGGTAATATCCACAAGAGCTTCATCAATACTGACGCTCTGCACAATGCCACCGACTTCTAAGATGCATTCATAAAATGCTTTGCTAGCTTCCTCATACGCCGGAAAATCATACGGGAGCACCTTGAGCTCAGGACATAGCTCCTTGGCTCGCTTCATCCACATGCCGTTTTTGACGCCGTACTTTCTCGCCGGGTAGTTGCAGCTGGCAATTTCCGAACCCGAACCCGTTCCGTGTGCAACGACAGCAGGTTTGTCAATGAAATCAGGCGCACTTTTCAGGGAGACCGCACAGAAAAAGCTGTCGAAGTCTACGTGCATAACGTAACGCCTCGCGCCTGCTTTCCTTTTCATTGGCTTCCTTTGAGCACCCTTCTCGGCAGCCAGTCTCTGCATTCTCGACTTCAGTTCGGCTTTCCAAGTGGACAAGTGGTGGAGTCTGCTCTCAGAGTAGTACTGCTGTATAAAATCTGGATTTGCGGTTGACGACTTTCTCATACGAGGGTCTTGGAGTAACATAGCGTTATGTTCCTCGGAAGTCATCGTCTTCTGCTGTTCAGTTGTTGGTCCAGCTTGAACATCGTCCTCCAATTCATCTTTGCTCGGGCGATCCGGTCTTTCATTGGAATTATCAGGTGTAGGTTCTGGAAAGTCCACCAACATGACCGTATCCTCATCGGATTTATCAGAGGTCCCTGGTGAGCCTCGCGACTCCTGTAACCCCAAAGGCGTCATAGGCTCATTAGAGTCAGTCCTTTGAGCTAATTTGTTAGCCGGCCCCGGTCGGTTGGGTGTAATGTCTCCAAGGTGGTTTCCATTGATAGACTGCGCAATACCCTTGAGTTGACTAGTATAGAAACTTGACTCGGTTTGTTCTCGGTACCCTGACAATGGAGATGGGCTTGACTGGGTGGATATTCCACTACCATTCATCTTCAATGTCTTCTGTCTCGGAGTCTCCTCTATTACCCGGTAATCGGACCACGGAAGAAGTTTTCCGGCTTTGATAGAATCCGTTACCCAAGCAGGTTTCACTATCCTGTATTTGCCGAAATCAACCATCTTTTTCGGCGGTAGTTTCGACGCTATGATATGAGTGGCCATGGTCTTAGAATCCAAATACTGGAGAAATCCAGCTCCATGTTGAACCAAATCAAGGTGAAGAACCTGGAGTGATGGCTGGGTATAACCCATAACATGTGCGACTACTCCTTTGAAGATCTGAGGCTTGTCATTTGATGAAGCTCGTAATTCGGAATCAAGATTTTGCAACTTGATCTTCTTGCGACGGAAATAATCTTCAAATCCTCCAAAGGCGCTAGGTTCGTACTCGTCGCCTCCTTCATCGGAGAAGGTATGGTTCTCTATGCGCTTTCGCACGGAATTCGAGTTATTTTCCAGACGACTCCCCATCTTGATATGATTTTGTCATCAACATCAAAAAGCGCGACTCCTTATTCCGATAAGAACTTCTACTCGATTGCCTGTGGCGATCTTTCGATGGGAGGTCATCTTGGAAATGACAGGGTTGCGGCTATGGCGATCATAAGATGAACTACTTAGAATGCGACTTCAATTCTCCGGTGAATCCGAAAGAGATATGAATCTAATTAAAATAATACGAACATCGTCTAGATGATATCGGCGGTAAACGCGTTGAGGACGATGCTAATTTATGAAGACGCGAGTGGCGCGGGTAACATCACGTCATCCCGTGACCAGCTCTAATTGAGCTTAAGATGGTTAGCGCCACATTTATCAGTTATCTTATCGCATAGTATTACATAAGCCAAATGTGACTTTAGAAAGCTTCCATTACGTATCTGGATTCATCCATGTTTATTTTAATCATTTCAGCCTTGCATATCGAAGACGAGATCGCGCGACGGAATCGATTGTCCTTCTCGTATCGGCACGATCTAGCCTCTGTCGCAAATATACAAGAATGAACAACGAGCAATTTCGCCGCCTTGTTGGGGCCAATACCCCCAAACCTGCCGCGGATCGCAATGGCGCGTCACCAGGTGCAGCCACTCCACGGGGAGTATCGCTTGGGTCCAGACAGAAATCAAGTATTCCCATGACACCGTAAGTCTACTAACTCATCATATTCATTCACATACATTATTAACTAATGTAGTCGCTCAGTTGGCTTCCATAAACCCGATTTTGCCCGACAGATAGCAGACCAAAGCAAGGATCAGAAGCAAGCCAAAAAGTTCAAGTCGTATGACCCGAAAGGCAGCAAACTAGCAGAGGGCTATGTCGACCGTGCTCGAAATAGGACCGCGGAAGAGGAGGATGAACGAGCAGCGCGAATAAAGGCACTAGAAGAGTCCTTAAAGAAGGGGGAGATCGACCAAGAAACCTTCGACAAGCTCCAGAATCAGATCGCTGGCGGAGATCTATCCAGCACACACTTAATAAAAGGCCTCGACTTTAAACTTCTCGAACGAATACGCCAAGGTGAAGATGTCTTTGGCAACGGCGATAGTGGCGCGAAAGAGGAATCTTCCGAGGAAGAGGCCGATTTTGACGAAGAGCTAGACAAGTTAGCAGAAGCAGAGGTCACCACAGTCGCGAAGGATAAGACTAAAAAGAAAGGGCAATTATCAACCGCCCCCTTGAACCCATCGAAGAAGCGAACGAGGGACCAAATTTTAGCCGATATGAAGGCCGCAAGGGACGCCGCGAAAGCGAAAGAAGATACTGGTCTTGGCTCCAAGTTCAAAAAGATTGGCGCTAAGACCCCCGGAACGAGAATAGAGAGGGACAATAAAGGTCGAGAGGTGCTAATTGTGGTGGATGAGGATGGCAATGAGAAGCGTAAAGTACGAAAGACTCAATCTACAACCGAAGAGACACCCAAAGCTGCGAATATGGTGCCTGATAAGAATGCCAAACCTCTTGGGATGGAGGTTCCAGAACAATACAGAAAGCAGGTGGAAGAACCGGAGGATGAGGATGTTAACATCTTTGACGATGTCGGTGATGACTACGATCCTCTTGCGGGGCTAGAGGAAGAGGATTCTGAAGATGAGGAAACTGGTGAGAAGAAAGTGCAACCATCTGAAGCGAGCAAAGAAGACAAGGCTTCTATGCCCCCTCCACCTCGGCCAACCACTACGACGGAGCCGAGAAACTACTTTAAGGACTCTAAGACAGGATTGATATCGTCAGAAAAACTCAGCGCGCCTTCTATGTCTGATCCGGCGATACAAGCAGCTTTCAAGAAGGCCGCATCTCTCAAGCAAATTCCTAAATCGGATGAGGACGATGAGGAAGCTAGAGCTAAAGCAGAGCGCCTAAAGAAACTGCTTCAGTCCAACGACCGCGATGCGGAGGACATGGACATGGGCTTCGGCACGAGTAGATTTGAAGACGAAGAGGACTTTGAAGAGAAAAGAGTTAAGCTGTCAGAATGGGGGCATGAAGACGATGACGACGGCCATGGTGGGGGGAGCGGTTCTAAGCGCAAGAGAGGCCCCAAAAAGCGGAAAGGGGACGGTAATAACGCCGCGGACGTGTTACGAGTAATTGAGAAACGCCGAGCTGCGAAATAATTCTTGGCGGGGGTAAAATCGAAATGATTTTACACTGAATAATAATCATCATAACTTCATCATCTATCCTCATTTGCATTATTTTATATGCCTTACTTACTAGGGAAGTATATATATGTGACATGATTGTGTAGTTGACTTTTTATTCCCTCGTGAAAAAAGGGGTCGGGAAAAGGGGCTATGCAGTGTCAATCGCAACGCCGACTTTCCCGCCAAAGTCCCACAAAGAAAAGCATATCGCATATCACTGCCCACCGCTGACTTGTTCAACTATTTCCCACTTTAAAGTTCCATAACCAACCTTCATTTTAGAGGAAGATAAATCTCAACGTCGTTAGAATCCTTTAAGAAACTAAACTTAAAACATTAGTAAACGTCTTTTACTCGGTCTCCTGTTATTTGCATCAAATCGTTGAATTAGAATAGACTTAAATATGTCAGAGCCCGTCCCACTTTGGCTAGACTGTGATCCAGGCCACGATGTGAGTTTGAATTCATCCATTACTTTTTTTTCCTAGCCAATCAACCATGAGGCGTCTCAGGCAGAAGTCTGCATACATTACCCCTTACACCGGAGCCGTCGCAATGTCGCAGCAAGGCGGATCCGTTTCCGCGTCGGAGCAGTTTTTTCTATCTTAAGCCGGCTTCGGCTCCGCGCGTCGTTGCTACCCAAAACGCCGCCGGCACGCAACTCCGGATATCCCCAGACTTCACCTCATGCCACACACTACCTACCTAAATCATATATCACTATATATCAAGTGACATACATGTACATATATACGCATATATCTAACCAACGCCCACAGGACGCCTTCGCCATCCTCCTAGCAGCCTACCACCCCGCCATCAAGCTGCTCGGCATAAGCACAGTCCACGGCAACGCCTCGCTCGAGAAGACGACGCGGAACGCGCTCTCGGTACTCGCCGCGATCGGGAAACACGACGAAGTCGACGTGTTCCCCGGCGCCGCGCGCGGGCTCGTCCGCCCGCCCGTCCACGCAACGGACATCCACGGCGAGTCCGGGCTCGACGGCACCTCGCTCTTACCCCCGCCCCCGCCGCACCGGCTCGCGAAATGCACGGCGCCGGACCACCCCAGCGCCGTCGAGGCCATGGCCGCGGCGCTGCGCGCCCATCCGCCTGGCACGGTCTGGATCTCGGCTACGGGAGCCCTGACTAATGTCGCGGCGCTGTTTGCGAAGTATCCGGACTTAGCCGCGCGGATCAAGGGGTTGACGGTCATGGGCGGGAGTGTCGGGGACGGGTTTACGCCTGCGGTTATGGGGGTTGTGGATGGGAGGCCCCGCGTCGGGAATTATACGGAGTGGGCGGAGTTCAATGTGTTGATCGACCCTGAGGCTGCGGCGGCTGTGTTCGATGATCCGGTGCTGGCGGCGAAGACGACGCTTGTTCCGCTCGATCTGACGCATCTGGTGCTGGCGACGAAGGAGGTGCAGGAGTTGCTGCTGTATGGTCCGCCTACGGATAGGGGGCGCGAGGGCCAGCCGAGGGAGGGGAGGGGAAGATCGGATTTGAGGGTTATGTTGGTTGAGTTGGTGAATTTCTTTGCGAGTACTTATCGGTGAGTTGGGTTTCCCCTACTTTGTCTTTTAGGAGGTATGGTAGGTATGGTGCTAAGACTTGCGCGTGTCTAGTGATGTATTCGGCATCACGGAGGGACCGCCGCTACATGATCCGCTAGCGGTGGCGGCGATACTGACGGGCACGGAACACGAGATCCCCTTTTACGATTATGATCCTAAGAGCCCTGAGGGAGCTAGTCGTAAGGAGCGCTTTTCGGTGCAAGTTGTGACGGAGGGTACGCTTGAGGACGCCAGGGAACGTGGCGCACAGACGGGCCGCACTATTGTCAAGCTGCTGCCCCCTGGTAGTGAAGGCGTTCGCATACCCCGCGGCTTAGACATTAAGCTTTTCTGGAGGGTTATTGAGGAGTGTTGCGAGAGTGCGGATCAGGTTAACAAGAAGATACTATCCAAGCCCGCGAATTGAAGGGCGAAGTGTTTGCAGCGTACAGCTCATGAGGATAGGGTCTCGAAATAGAGAAAAGGAAGTGAGTAGAGTGAGTGACTTGCCGATAGAATGATGACGAGTATAGAGTCCGAATAGACTTATACTATATTCAAACAGATTAGATTGGCAGCAATCATAAACATGTGTTCTTTGGATACGACCTGTTGTCCAAAGCCCTAATTCTAACTAACCCGTCGTCTACTCACTGACTCTAACCAACAGAATACACCCCCAACTTCCAAGACCCAATACAGCATCCCCATCAACTCAGTTATAATAATCCCTAGTCTTCGCCACGCAGTACTCCCAAAACTCCCTCGCCCTTCCCGAACCCCCCTCCTCCTCCGCCCTAAGCGCCCTCAACAAATCCTCCCTCTGATCCTGCTCCCGAGCCAGCCTCCCAAACGGAACGACATAGCATCCGTTATTCCGCAACCCTATGTCCGGGGATAGGCCCGCGTACAGCTCCGTGTATGCGGCGGTCCGGGGCCAGCACATGAGCAAGTACGCCCAGAACCAGACGGCGGGCGTGTGCCGGAACAGGTTCGTGTACGCGGTTCCCGGGTTCAGCGCGACGCTGACGACGCCCGCGGGCCCGGACCGGCGCGCGAGCTCCGCCGACAGCAGCCAGTTCCCCGCCTTGCTGTTCGTGTACACGCGCGACTGGTCTTGCGGCGGGTCGTCTAGTTCAGACATTATCAGCATGCCCGGCGGCGCGGATAGCTCGACGATGTTGCTGCACGTCCAGACCACGCGCACGCTGCCGGGGGCGGTTTTACTGTTGGCGGCTGCCGTGGTCTCGAGGAGCGGCGTGAGAAGCTGCGTGAACAGGAAGGGCCCGAGACAGTTCGTCGCGAGCTGTAGCTCGATCCCTTGCTTCGAGACGCTGCCGAGCGGCGGCCGCGAGACGCCCGCGTTGTTCCATAGCACGTCGAGCCGCGTCTCGAGCGCCTTGAACGCGTCCGCGGCCGCTCTGATGCCGCGCAGGTCGTCGAGTTCCAAAAACAAAAACTCGAGACTGCCGTTGGAGAGAGGGTGTTCTGCGCGGATGTCCGCGATGGCCTGGACGGCTTTCTGCTCGGATCGCCCTGCGATGTAGACGCGTGCGTGCTTGCTGTACAGGATCTTGGCGAGCTCGAGGCCGATGCCTGAGTACCCGCCGGTGATAAGGAAGACTTTGCCTTCTTGCGAGCCGAGGCTGGTTTCTGTGAAGGTTGGTTTGGGGGGGAAGACTTGGGACCATTGCGCGCCCATGATGGCGAGGGGTTGAAGTGGTGTCCCTGGTTTATCTAGATGTGAGTTGATGTTTGTGTGATCTTATTGATATCTGTCTTGGCCAGCGTTTGCATGTACTTGGTGATATGAAATTTTTAAGAGATCTAGTGTTTTGACATGCTGTTAGTTGCGAGTACATCTCGGAAAGATGCTCGGAGCACGTAGGAGCCGTGACACGAAGTAAGGGAGCCGTTGGTCCTGCAGGTTCACTCCACTTCGTAGGGATAAATGGGACAACTACGCCACATATGCCATATTTACCGTCGAGAATATAAAGTACCTGTTATTGCGGGAGGGGAAATCTGATGGTAGTCTATATTGTCCAACACAAAGGGAAAAAGACGAGGTAGTAGAGTATCATAAGACACGTGTTTTCTTTCAAAATAGGTATACAGATAATGCATAACCCCTATTATACCAGAGTTATGATTAGGTAGTTACTTTACCTGATCTAGCCGAATTCTTTGAATATTTCAACCTAGCTTAACCGCAATAAGTTATCCCCTGAAATTACCCAGTCAAGTCAACCTGGGGATGCAAAGGAAGACTGAGATGCCCTTACAGCATGGCAATTACCGACGTTAGAGATTAGTTGAACTACTTCATATCCACCTAGTTAGCCATGTGTCTTCCAGCAGCGGCTAGAAATGCCTAAACTAAGACTCAAGGGCTGTTTTAGGAGGCATCCATGTTGCATGTGGGCAACCAACAACCTTAGTTCGTCCTATAATATCAACCCTTAGACTGCGAATTGCTTCTTTTCACTCCGGTATCCATTTTATTCCCTGCTTGCTCAACGTCGGCGTTAACATTTCCGACATAAACGCCTCGTTCAGTACGACGTTCCTCAGGATGGAAGCAATATGAAATCTATTACATAATTAATTGCGAGCCAAGATGTGTCCATTTACACACAATATATCACATTGTCAGTATATAGTAGATAATTCCTCTAAGAATAAATTGATATGGCCTCATCAAGCAACCTCGCTCAGCTTGATATTTACCTCGATAGGCTTCTTCTCGAGGAGCAAGAATACTCTAAGGTCCTCCCACTTCACTTTCGCTTCTTCTATGACCTCAAAATCAAATGTCCGAACCAGCTTCGAGAGCATGAGCCGTATTTCCGCCATGGCTATGTGTTGGCCTAAGCAATTGCGTGGACCAACGCTGAACGGCTGAACTGCCCCTCGACGGTCCTTGAAGAAGGGCGATTGTGGGTTCGTAGATGCTTCTGGTAGCCAGCGCTCCGGTTCGAAGGATGATGGAGAATGAAAATATGTAGGATCTCTACTCATTGTATACGCTTGGATCGAGACCGGTGTCTAAAGAGTCGAAAGGTTAGTTAAATCTAGAAACTAGAGTCAATTTGGGGTACTCATGAGACCTACTCTTTCCGGTAGCCATACACCACATACTGCGCCTCCACCCTCGGGCACTCTCCTAGGGAGTACCCATGGAACCGGAGGACACATCCGAAAGCCCTCATTGATGACAGCATTCAGATATGGAAGGTCCCGCAGAGCATCTAGGGTGATTTCGCTATCGTTTTGGAAACGAGACCGAATTTCCCGAGTAAGTTTGCTGAGCTTTTGTGGACATTGAACCAGATAATTCAAAGTGCCAGATACGAGAGTGGCGGTAGTTTCACTTCCGCCCGTAGTTAGTATCATAAATGTAGAGTTGACCTCGCCAATTGGTAATGTCTCTTTGCCATCCTTGAGCACGTCTGACAGGATGTCAGGGCGTTGTACTTCAAAGTTAAGGCGTTGTTGGACCTTATTAGCAATGCGGTTGTAGTGGTCTGTTTGCGTCTTCATAAGAGAGGGTGGGATGCATTTCATGAGCAGGAATTCAACCAGGGGGTAGAAACGCGCCGAAGCAACCCAGGTAGCAGCCTTCACGGAACTGAATAATAACTTAGTCCATGGGTGGTACCGGGAATTTTGAAGACAGTCGAATGAATCACCAAAACCCAAGTCTCCGATTATGTCAAACGTTGTGAAATTTAGCCAAGGTACAAGATCGACTCGGGCAGACTTCCTCTCCGGACCTACGACTATCTGGTCGCGTAGACGCTCTACCAGCAAGTTGATATAACGTTGCAAAATCGGTTCTTGATCTCTCAAAGCTCGTGGAGTAAAAGCAGGGGCGAAAATCTTCCGAATATGAGAATGCGCATCGGGGTTAATAGCACTTAGTATCGTTTCTGGAAGACCCGGTTGTGTCTCCCACCAGACTGCGTCCTTGAGAAACTGTTTGCCATCTGGTCGAATCTGAAAGATATCTTGATATGCTTCCTCTCCAGCGAAGGTCACTTCGTCTGGAGCAATACGAAGGACCGGCCCATACTTCCGATGGAGCTTCTCAACATCGTGGATTAAAGTGCCTCTAAGAAGTGACCAGATAAATGGTAGTCGCGAAGCTGACCATGCAGGGGGGCCGGGTATCTTGGATAAAGGATGGAAGAAAAGATTGCGAACCACCCCGAATATGAAATACTAAATACGGATTAGCTTCCATTCGCATTGTTTTACAATAAATACAAGGCGGGTATTACAGCAACCAGGACGAGTAGGGCGATAATGAATTTCGATGAAGCGTAAGGCCCGTCTGAGTCTAGGATAGTGAAAGGAGCCATCCTTTACACCTGTTTAGATGTAATAGAACGTTGAGTGTCTCATGGAATTAGAAATGCAAATGGATAAACTTGTAAGAGGGGATCGGAATTAAAACTGGCTTAGTGGGAAATAGGTAGATGTGTGGTGCAAGGGCGAAGAGAGTGGACAAAGCAATCAGCAAGATGAGTACTTCCTCCAACGTATAATTGATGTTGGTCTTCACATTCAACACTAGAAGCTTTGGTCGTTGTTGACCAGGGAGAGATACGTATCGGAATAGAACCTTGTGTGTTGGTGAATTGACGACGTTCTGATAGGTCATTCATCTGTGTACCTGTGTGTGGAACAGTCCAATGGCACACACATCGTGAGAGCCACATTTGATAGCTTTTTATAGAACCAACCTGGGTACCCGACTTTGGTTGGTAAAGCTTCATTCGCTATTGGATGCAGCTGGAGCGCTTAGAATGCGAATATAACTCGCAATCAACAATCCCAAAATAGGTAAGTATCCAAATACTAACAACGCCGCGCAGTCTTATCCTACATCACATGGTCCTAGTATTATCTCTTCACTGATCGCTCACCGAGAAATAAAATATCATCATCATCATCTGGCTTGCGTTTCAGCCCAGCGCCCGCAGGCGCCTCCCTCCCTTGGCCAATCCTCGGTCCCGAGTTCCAAACCAGGTTCTCAGGGAAAGACGCAAGTGGGGGCCGCCCTGGCAAACCTTGGGAATGCGGCATAGCAACCTGTGGGTTCATCTGAATTGGTCCGTTCTGCCGATGAGCCGGACCTAGCATGGATACCTGCGCCGGGTTGCCCGGATGAGCTGTGGGCGGAGGGACACCGGGAGACCATGCATTGACGACCGGAGGCTGCTGTGGTAGTCCGTAAATTTCTGGGTGGTCTGGCGGTTCGTCGTTATATATCGGTATGTGCGAAGCTTCTTCTACGGAAGGGAGACCATCATGGACAAGAGGCTGCGGGGGATAATGTGAAGATGGGATGCTTCCATATAAGTTGTCTGGCGGCGGCAGTGCAACTTGGGGCATAGCTTCTGTGTGTTCTGGTACACAGACTAAGGGAGGTGCTTGCGCGCTCGTCGATTGTCCAACCATTGCGGTGTCTGTTCGCGGGGCCTCGAAGTAGGGTGGATTATTTCCAGTGATACAACAGTAATCAGGTCCTAACACTTGCCAAAGCTTCCTCTGGTTGAATTTTGCTAGCTGAGCCCTAGCATCAGCGACCTTCTTATCCCAGATAGACTTGTCCTTCTCATATTCCGTAGGCAGTCTTGTTATGTACCATGTCGAATATTTTGTCCCATTGCTTCGATGATAGGAGCAGTGAGAATCCCAAGCAAGATCTTTAAGTACAGCCGCAATATGCCTCTTGGATTTATTTTCGCTTTCCTTGACATCCCAATTCGCTCTCTTGGGGTTGCGGAGGTTGGATTCCATTGACCTACAAAACCTGCAACTACAGCTGTCCAAGATTTTGTAGCGCGGCTCTGTCCAAATCGGTTCCCCCGGCATGACGTATTGGTTCCAGAACGCAATAACAATTGTTCGGACTAGTGATGATAGCAGAGGGTCTTCGAGAGAGATCGATCGGTTCTCTAGGACGTCCATAAGATTACCGACGAAGGGAACGAAAAGGTTGGCGATCTCAAATGGATTGATTCTTCCACTTTGGTCGATTAGTTTCTTCGTCAGATAACGCAGATCCTCTTCCAAATTCAAGCCTAATAGAAGCACATATAAATTGACGAGGGTCTGGCTGGTGACTGGCGTCGGAGGTTGTGGGATTGCAACTTTATGTTCTTTCACGGGAGCAGCTTGGTTCTGTTGCCAACAGTGAAAGCCATGTACACTTATAAGATGGTTGACATCGAGTCGTGCAATTAGGGATTTGACGATGGTTTTCAGCCAGTTGAATGAATTGGAAATTCGCAATTCGTTTCGGGTAACTGTAGCATATAGTTCCCAACAAAATCCCAGAATAAATGCAATATTCTCGCGTTCTTTTTGAATGAGGGGATCAACGCTATCTTATGTTAGACTCTTAAGGAATAAGTGGTATAGAGAAACTTACCTTTTGGAAAGCCATTCATAATCCTGACGATCGCAAGCAATCCGGACAAGAACCTCTCCATCTTGCTCGCACAGTACATAATTATAACAGAGACCGACCATCTTATCAAAAAGATCGAGAACATGGGCCTCTAACTCTTTTGGTGGCTTATTTCCAGCATCATTCAAACCCCTGAGGTACGTATGCTGCTTGCTGAGGGTTTTCAGAGCGAAAACAGAACGGTCGAGACTAACGCAGTTAATACTAACTTAACTCAGTTCGCACATATGATGTTACTAACGCCGAGATCAATGCGTCAAGGGTAAGCATGGGAGTTTCCCTCAACTTTGCCAGTATCCACAGGAAGAACTGAGGTGAAAGTTCGGCTTCGTTATTGTTCCAAACTAGATTGAACAAAGGTTGACTCTGGCGTGACATTGCTACCTCGAAGATTTTGACGATAATCGGCTCGGGAATATCCATCCTGCTCTTTGACTGTACATCTTTCGAGGGGAAGAATATCTCACACATGCTGGTCAATGTCTTAAGAAACCCGTCGTCGCTTCTGGACTCGGCACATTTCAATGAAAAGTATTCAAGTAGGTCAGTCGCTGTATAATCGTCCCGGGCTTTTGAGTTTTCTGTAAAATAGGTGACTGTCGTGGCCTGGGGGACTATAAGCAGAGCCTTGCAGAATAAGGTCAGTTAAAGCGTCTTAGGCAAACCGTTTTCTGATGACACTAACTAACGACCTGTAGTACCGAGCGAATCCACGCCACTAGCAGAGTTAGCGAAAACAAGTAGAGATCTGACAGTATCTCAGACGAACCTCTGGGTGGGAAGGTTCATCGTAATCGTAATCGTCAGGTAGGTCTTCTTCCTCGAGGTCGGTGTCTATGAAAACGTCGTGTTGGAGGATAGAATCGGGATTCATGTTCAAGTTGTGTGGTGTTCGAGGGACTTTGCTGCCGAAGAGCGTCACTCGTAGAGACCAATCTATATCGTGGACTTTATCGCTCAGGTCTTCTTCGTCATCTTCATCCTCACTCTGCTCACATTCATTGAACCCGCGAGCATAGTCGTCGCAAGTGGTCCTTATTTCTCGCTTCTCAACTTGTGCAACGAAGACATTGAAATGACATTGAGACTCAAGACTTTGTAAGTGGCGGAACAACATCAAACCAGCTCCAGTCAAGCCATCTGTGGAGAAGTCCGTATCTAAAGAGTCCTCGAGCAGATAGAGCAACTCGCCAGTCTGACCCGGTACGTCCCGGGCGCTTGAAATCCATTTCTGAATTATATCCTCAAACACTTCAGACCTGTTGGTCAAGTCCTCAGTTGGTGATGGAAGTTGTCTGATCGCTTCGAGCAGCTTCGCCTTCAAACTCTTACTCATAGCGTAGTCGTAAGTTACCATGACATCGACGGTGTCGGCAATTAGGCCACTACAGTACTATATCCTCACAAACTTAGAAAGCAGTTTATTTCGTTTATGCGGCTGCTCAGATAAGACTATTGAAAGTCATAACTTTTATAATCGCGTGTCGAGATGGAACGTGAGGTGACAATGACTCCCGTAAACAGTTGAGGACCCAGCCACATACCCATAGCTGAACCGTTCACAGGCCAATCGATAGAACAAAATGTGATATATCATTAAGCGTAATCTTGGAAAACGCGTCGATGGCGTGTCAGGCGTGTCAAATTTGGCCGGGGTTTAAAGATTCGTTGTTTCTTAACCCAAAATACTAACACCTCGTAAAATGAATATTGCATAATCAAGTACCATACCCTTATTAGAAGAATAATTCTAACGTCATGAGAAATCCAATTGAAGAAAGTCTTCAAACTACCTAGGCTTATATAATTTCATAAAAACTTAAACCCTTCACGTATCTGCCTATCTAGGTAGACGTATCTGAGGTTGAATCGTAACTGTATTATAACACAGGAACATATCCTCCCTAGCGTTCATGACCCAGTGAAGTGAGTATCCTATTATCGTAACAAGATATATGAAAAGGGGATTATATTATGAGTTATTTCTCATTTCATATGCTTTCAATTGGCAAAGGGTTACTACTAATGAAGATGATGTCTTCGTCTTATGCCAATATAGCCTACCTAGGCAGGTGGGTATCTAGCCAGATGCTCTCACCCAAAGGTCGCTAAGTAAAACGGGGTTCTTGCGTTTCTTAACATTGAGAGTCAGTCGTTATGAGCTTGGTTTGACAATATTCTGCTGCGCATATATATGAATCATAGGGGAAGATGAAAAACGCATTGCCTTCGAAAGTTTTCCATGCCAGGAGGGTTAAAGTGAGATCCTTTGATATAACTCATCACATATACATAATGAATTGACGGTGTACTACTCCTTACATAGGTAGTAGCCCCTTCAGCTTATTGTTATCATAGGAAGGTAATCAGGTGTGTGTTTCCTCATTCATGATATCTTGATCCCTTCGAAATTTACCCGCCAACTTCCCGAATTTACCCCCTGTTTCCAACTCCAACATTCTCATCATATATGTGCCGATTGGGGTAAGACAGAACGTTACTCATACCTTGCGTTGCTGTCACTCTCCGGCCCATCCGCATGACCCCGGTGTGCCCCTTTTCTTCCCTTATGGTCCCACTATCGCCGTTATCACCGTCGGCATTGAGCCTGACTGAACACTTACTCCATAGTAAAATCACGGCCTTCAAAATCTTAATTGGTTGATATTCTAAAGTGACTAACAGCACTAACGCGGACCTTAGGCTTATATCCCTAAAGGCCCGCATTCCGTTCTCGGGAGTTGGCCCATTACCCACTCTCTTGGCACTATCATGGCTTCGAAAGCATGAATATTTAAGAGGCTGTTGCCTTGTGTCTTGAGGACGTAAATCCAACCACTCGATTCTTTACCAATCGCAGACATGGCTTCTGTGAGATCTCAATCGAAGCTTTTCCAACCGCTAGCTATTGCCGATGGCAAGATCACTCTCAAGCACCGCATTGTCCTTGCCCCGCTGACCAGGAATCGTGGCACGCCATATTCCGAATCGACTCCGGAAAAGCCCAACCGAATATGGGTGCCAAATAATCTTATGGTCGATTATTATTCTCAAAGGGCTACGGATGGGGGTCTCTTGATATCGGAGGCTATCCCTCCTTCGCTTGAAGTAAGGCGAAACAATCCTCAGATATGCTTTTATAATCATTTCTAACGATCGCGCTCTAGGGAAATGCCACGCCTGGAGTGCCTGGTCTTTTTATCCCTGAACAAGCGGAAGGATGGAAAAAGGTTGTCGATGCCGTCCATGCTAAAGGTGGGTATATGTATGCGCAGTTATGGCACGCCGGAAGAGCAAATATTCCTCAGTTAACAGGTCAGTTACCTTCTATTTAGTGATATTCCTGTGAATGCTCAACCGATATGAAATGCCGCTGTTGCTACCTACTTAGATATGCCAATTTTTTCTGACCATTGGTGTCGTAGGTACCCCAATTTTGTGTCCCTCAAGCACACCGTGGGATGACCCAAATGATTATTATGGTACGTACATCTAAATGCACTTTGAATGCATTATTTTTATAATCCAGCTATATCAACTTTTGCGTTGTTTGTGCGGGGGCTTGGTTTTGAACTCAACCTCAAAATGAAAGACTCCCCTGGACCCCTGAACCCCTGACTTCGTATGCATATGAAAATAGCATTTGCCAACAACATGTTACAGCATACCCTCCACCCCACAGTACCACACCAGTCAAATTTGTGGATTACCCTCCAATTGAAATGACCGTCTCCAAAATCAAAAGCACAATACAAGATTACTGTAACGCCGCAAGACTGGCTCTAAAGGCCGGGTTTGACGGAATCGAGATTCATGGAGCCAACGGATACCTCCCCGAGCAGTTCCTCAGCTCCAACATCAATCATCGGACAGACGAATATGGCGGAACGCCAGAGAAACGCTGCAAATTCGTCTTGGAGCTGATGGGCGAGCTAGCCAAGGTCGTCGGCCAGGAGAACCTCTCCATCCGCCTGTCGCCATTCGGTCTCTTCAACCAAACACGCAGCACGCAGCGTCTAGAGACATGGAGCCACCTGTGCCGGGAGATCAAGGCAAACCACCCCAAGCTATCCTACGTCAGCTTCATCGAGCCGCGCTTCGAGCTGATATACACGGAAGCGGAGAAGCAGAAATTCCTCGACTCCTGGGGTCTGCCGGACATCAGTCTCGAGCCTTTTCGAAAGATTTTCGGCGAGACCCCGTTATTTTCTGGCGGAGGATGGAACGACAAGAACTCTTGGGGGGTCCTGGAGAGCGGAGCTTACGACGCCTTGGTGTACGGTCGCTATTTCATAAGCAATCCGGACCTAGTCGAGAAGCTTCGTCGCGGCTTACCACTTTCGCATTATGACCGCTCTACCTTCTACGGGCCGCTGGAGGATAATAGTGTTGGTTATACGGATTATCCAGTTTACGAGAAAGGCCTGCCGAATTGAGTATGGCTATTGGCTACGGAGCGTTTTTAGTATAGCGAGTAATCTAGCAATCATGCAGGCCGCACTTATTTCTTTGACGTACCTAATTTAATACGGCCAAACTAGAACCATGAAGGTTCCTCCATGCGCTCTATTTTGCCACAGGATCCGTGAGTGGCGACAGGATCGCTCCTAGTTCCAGTAGGAGAAAAAAGTTTTACTAATCCAGAAAACTGTGTAGCAGTCATAACATGACCAAAAAAGATTTTGATCTCGCCCAGGCTCGAACTGGGGACCTTCTGTGTTCCACACACGATGTTCGTGATGTTAGACAGATGCCCTGTGGGGACGATGTTAGTTTTTTTCTGGATTTTTCACGAGGTCCACTTAGTTAGGAACGAGGTTCTACTCACATAACCAACTAGACCACGAGACCTGTTGAAAGAATCGCATAATATTTAATATATCCCTTTGACTGGCGGTTGTCGCCAGCCAGGGATTAGGAGGCAAAATACAACTTCACGACCTGGTGGGCCAGACCCAGAATACCTAAAGCATGAACGGTACATGGTTTTGCATATAGCCTGCCTTGAACCATTTGTACCAGCAATGTCCTTGAACCGAGCTTTTGAGGGTGATGAGTTGTATTTTGCCTCCTAATCCCTGGCTGGCGACAAGTGCACGTGAAAAGGATATCTCAAGGTTCCAACTATCCTATGAAGAACTGTACCCCGTTCGAACATCGTTCCCTAGACGAACTCAGCGGTAGTTCAAAAACTACAACTTATTTAGGTAGCCATAGGGTATATAATACAAGCGTACAGGCTTATACTAGAATTCCTTTATACACTCATATTCGGCCGAGATGACTACGATGGTTTTGATCGCAGGGCTTCGGATGTGATTATTCCGGCTATCGGTTATAAGACGTCACTACTTACCAATAATAGACAATCGTATTGATTCGTCGACAGCGCGTCACTAGGCTTGTTGATCAGAACCTTGTCTTGGCTTAGGTTCATATGGCTTAAGTCATACGTTATAGGTTATCCATACGACGTACGTCCATACTTGTGGGTAAGCTTAATTCGGGTTCCTAATTACGAATGATTTTCAATATCAAAGTTAGTTGCTTTCTTTCTTAATCGTCGCTTGTAAGTGGTATGGAGCCTACCCAGGTATTCATTCTGTCGTTCTATTAGATCTGCTTGAACCTAGTGTAAGCTTACCATGTGAAAGGCCTGCCTATCATTAGTATGGAGGCTCTCATTGGGTGACTCGGGAACAGCTCACTGATTACGTAGCTCGGCCGAAAGTAGGCTGAGACATGGATCCTATCGAGACGGAAGCGATATACGTTATCCATAAATATGTAGGCAAGTATGAAGAGCGGACGACGGTCGTCACACAACTACAGACTTCTCTGCATACGCTCGACCAGCTTCTAAGCTAGCGATATCACCATGGTCTCTATCGCGCAATCCGCTATTTCGAATCTAAAAGAGGCCGGCTTAGGAGATGTCTTGTATACCCGTGGTCAGCAGACTTACGAGGCTCAAGAGGAATCCTACTGGTCATTAACGCCCCGTCAACGACCCTGGGGTATCGTGCAGCCCCGGAATACGGAAGAGGTTTCCAAGATAGTAAAGGCTCTGGTGAGAACAGCTGGCTGCAAGTTTGCTGTCCGTAGGTTAGTGCTGACCTGCCTAATTTCCCGCATCTCATGGACTCACTTAATTAATGGTTGCCTATTCAATCTGAATACATCTTTAGACATATTTATCTTGAATATATTACTGACGCATGTCTATCCGAATAGTGGTGGCCATATGGTACACGCGGGGGCGGGCAACGATATCGAAGACGGTGTGACCATTGATCTTGGCCTCATGAAGGGGACGACTTACCACCCAGAAACTGGATTTGCGTCAATACAACCCGGTGCCAGATGGAAGGACGTCTATACAGATGTAGAGAAGCGTAGGTGACGTATTTCACGCCTTCCGCGCATGATAAATATTGACTGAAGGCCTCGTAGACGGAGTAATGGTTGCTGGTGGCCGTGAGGGAATGGTCGGCGTTGGAGGTTTTCTAACTGGCGGTGGGTTGACATTTTACAACTGTCGCTATGGGTGGGGCTGTGGTAAGTTATATCCTTATTTCACGATAATAAGTCCGAATGCTTATTGCCCAAATATAGACCAAGTTGTCAATTACGAAGTCGTTTTGGGCGACGGAAGCGTAGTCGAAGCCAATAGTACAACGAATTCGGACCTCTTCCGTGTTCTGAAGGGAGGCAATAACAACTTCGGCATAGTCACGCGGTTTGACATGCAAACCTTCAAAGCGTCCAATATCTGGGACGGCAGCTCCGTGATCTCTCCAGCCTATACCGACCAGGTCATCGAAGCATATGTCGACTTTTCGACGAATCTCGTCAAGAACGGCGATAGCCATGTTCTCACGATGTTCACTTTTATACCTTTTGTTCAAGAGCATATCATAAATATCCTCTTCACTAGTCTCGACGGGGTCGAGAACCCGCAAACCACCCGGAAGTTCCTGGAGATCCCCGGTCAGCAGAATGTAAAAACTACGACTATAGCGAATAAAATAGCAGGTTTCATTCTTCCTTCGGGCAAGTAGTAAGTTAACAATTATTTCGGTTTCATTGTATTATTTATATGCGCCATAGCAGCTAGTAGATCTACAAACGAGACAACAGATTAGCTAACATACACCGTTAGTGATTTCTGGATGACGATTACCTTCAAGTTCGACCATCGAATCATACGTAGAACAGTCGATGCGTACGAGACCTTATTAGGACAACTAAAAGAGGCCATTACGGATAACAGTTTTGGCGTGAACATGGTCCTTCAGCCATTGCTTGCGTCCTGGACGCAGCATTCCTTGGATCGAGGTAGTAACATGCTTGGGCTCGAGCGGATAACGGAGGACTGCGTCATAGTCGTGGTCGGAGTCGAAGTCGCAACGTCCGAGTTATCTGACAAGGTCAGCGAGCCTGCGACAAGAGCGATGTTTAGTGAGGTCGAATCGTACGCCAAGTCGCTCGATAAAGACGTCGGATTTCTGTATCTAAATTACTGTGATGGATCGCAAAACCCTCTCGGCAATTACGGTGAGGAAAACGTTAAAAAGATGAAAGAAGCGTCAGCGAAATACGATCCGATCGGAGTATTCCAGGAGCGCGTTCCGGGCGGTTATAAAATTTCCATGATGAAATGAAGGTGTCACGAGATCGAACAGACGATAGAGGCAGCGTGAAACCAATGCCATGATCCAAGTTTCGTTACTTGTTATATCTAAATATGAGGGAGGTATTACCGTTGACGATGAGGCTCGTACCGAATACCTGGACAGGATATGTCGAATGCTCCCTAGCGTGAGGCCTCTTTTATGCTAGAATCGAAGCGCTTGCATTATTCACATGATCCTATCAGTTAAGCTCGTCGTCAGATAGTTTGCTGTTGTTAGCAACTAAAATTCCATGCGATCTCCAACGCCCTCTTCCCGAAGCTTTCGCCCTAATTCATCCTTCTCCTGGACCTCCTCCTTAATCCGCTGCTCCACCTCGTCCCTAATAGGCCCGAGGTCAGGTGGTATAGTAGAGAATTGCACGCTGGGCGCGGACTCGACGAATCGCAGCTGCTCGCTGACGTGCTCTATAATATCATCCAGCTTCTTCTTAGTATTCTTGTTCTGGCGCGGCTCACCCAAGATCTGTTGTAGGGTGGGCAAAAGCGTGTCTTGGCGGAACCGCTCGCGCCAAGGAGTGTGGAAGGGGATCTCCGTAGGTATAGTCTCCTTGTGTCCGATAGCGACGGCCGTCTCGTACGCCCAGGCGCGAGCGACGTTCCGTGGCGTGTAACCGCCCCCACCAAACATGAGCAAGGGGATATTGAGGCTTTTGCAGTACTCCACACATGACGCGTGACCCTGAACGAGCAGATTGAATTTACCTAATCTGTCTCCTGCTAGAGAATCCGCGCCGCACTGCAGAGCAATTGCGCCAGGCCTAAATTTTTCGATACATTTTGAGATAATGCTCTTGAAAAGCCACTCGTATTGCTCGTCGGTGATCCCGTCATTTAGGGGCACATTGATGGCGTGATGCGCTCCCGGATTATGCTCGCTTTTAGGGCCGTTGTCATCTAGGCCGCCAGTACCGGGGAAAAAGACCATGGGATCGTACTTGTGGAAGGAGACTGTCATGACACGATCAGTAGAGAAGAATGCCTCCTCTACGCCGTCGCCGTGGTGTACGTCGATATCGATATAAAGAACTCGGGGGTGGACGCGTAACAGCTGTAGTATACCAAGGACAATATCATTGATATAACAGAATCCTGAAGCCTCCGATTTTTTGGCGTGGTGTAGTCCACCGCCCCAGGATATGGCGATGTCGGATTGTCCCGCACATAATTTCCTCGCGGCATCTAGGGAACCACCAGCAGACATTGAACAATAGTCGTATAATCCCTCAAATAGTGGACAGTCGCTACCTCCCAAATTGAACTTGAGATCTGGACTAGAGTTATCAACGTCAAGTGGGAGTGGCTGAGGCTCAACCATGGCAAGAAAATTGACATAGTCGTCTGTGTGAAAAGCCGTGAGCTCTTCGTATGTGGCCGCGCGCGCGGTGTAGTTGTCCATCGCGAAACTCATGCCGTATGATGATACCAGACTCTTGGTAAGAGTTAAGCGCCACGGTTTCATGGGATGCGTCTGGCCGAAGTGGTGCCTTTCCATTTCAGGGTTATAGTGAAATGAGACGGTGTAGCCCTTAGGCTTCGTAATGCCGTATTCATGGGCAAATCGTTTAATCTTGTTAAGATAGGCAGCATTTTCCAACTCGCTTGGGCGATCTAAAGGCTTGTAAAACTTCTTAACCACTGGCTCATCGACATTGACTTTGTGAGGTAGGTAGTTGGGTTTTGGTATCCGCAGCGAATAATGATTCGCCGGGTCTATCTCCATCGTGAAAACCAGCCGATGAGCTGCGGCTGGTTAATAGGAAAGTATCAGGTGAGGCGCAACGCAAAGGCGTTTGATAATTTGGCTATCTAAACTGAGAGGAATAATAAATGCCGGATTCGCGATAATTCACTTGCGCGACAATCGAGATGATAATATTTGTCCGGATGATGACTGGAAGGTTGAGTTAGATGATTTAGGAAGATGTTAAAAATCGCTAGTAGTAAGAAACGCGTCGCCTATCATCAGTCCGAACCTCTCATGAATCATTAGACGAAGATGGCAAAATGGCCTCATCTATACCATAGAAACTAAACGAGTTTGAAACTCTGAAGGATTGTTCTTCTGAGTAGCGATGAAATTGTTGTCGATTGTGACGAAGTTTGAAGATGGAAGAAGGCGACTTTCAGCCGTGCCACCACCAAAGAACGGTAGTTACCGGGTAGTCCCACTTTTAACGCACTAACGATATGCAAAATTAAAGACGCTAATCCTGATTTGTAATGAATTAGATCTGTGTCAGATATAGGTGTGGCTTCCTCCGCAGCTCCGGCACTATGCGACCCACCTAGGTACACTCAAAATTGAAAGACTCGATACCCGCCAGGCAAAGCCCAGGTTTGAACTTCGACGGCTCTCCATGGCGCACTTATATAAGATGCTGGGGTAGTGACATGCCCCATGTTCATTCTCATAACTCCGATATATTTATCTGCTCTGCCTACCGATCTTCTTTTGCGCCTCAATATCTCTTCACATTGCTGAACAAGCTGTTTTGGTCTATAATCCGAGCATATATATTACCAAGAAAGGAACGAGTCATAGTCCACTCTCATCTCATCCAACAAATCTGCCATAATCCGAAAACACTCCTCGTCTTGCTCTTGCAAAGCAATCTTGATCACCTTGGCGTTCTTGCACCACCCCTCGTCGTCATCGTACATAAAAGCGTATCTGAAAACCCTATTCCCCGTTCGCTTGAGCTCTTTCGTCGCCGCCATGTACCAGTGAAAGATCCAAGCTGTGACGTGTGTGAAGTTGATTCCGGATATCGCTTTGTCCCCGTAAATATCATCGGCGGCATCTTGGGCTATCATTTTCAAGAGCCACATATCATTTATTTCAACATCGGCGCGTTTATTATCGCTAGGTTCCGGGTTTAGACCCCCGCGACGTTTCTGTCCTCCAGGTATCTCCACGGCGTCCCAATGTTCTTTGCCAACCCATTTCTTAATTACTTCTTCATCTCGTGCTTGTGTTGATATAGCGGTTGGGTCTAGGTCTTGTTGCTTTTTGAGCTAAGTCTGACCTTCTAAAAGGCAGTCCATACTATGCCCAAGGTGAATCATACGACAAACGAGCTCCGTATCTGCAAGCCTTCTCTCTCCCGTCACTTGCTCCACAATGGTTTTCGTCTGAGCAATCCGTATTTTCCCCAATTGATAATCGATGGTCAGTTCGCTGTCCGGTATCTGATCAGGGTTCCAACCTGCCTCTTGATATAGTATGAGAGGCGGCTTGCATCGCTTATTGAAGAGAGTATTGTCACTCATGCTCATAGTACCAAAAGGGTCTACTACTGTGCGGCGATGGGCTTGTGGAATAGAATCTCTTGATTTTCCGATCTGCTCATTCCGTTCGGCGAGTACTGCAGCAAAGTCGTTGAGCGGTGCCAGATCGTCCTTGTAAAAGGCGCTGCTAAAGACCTCATCTAGTGCGTTGAGTAAAATGACGGGCTCTTCTAGATAGCCTTTCCGTACGAGCATGTTGTGTAGATGTACGAGGTTCGTTGGCTCTGGAATTTGATCCCAGATCGCCATGTTTGTGAGGTAAGCTTCTTCCATTACCTCCACAAGAGCCGTTCCGCATAGGAAAGGTGAGTATTCCCAGAGACCGTCGGGATTGGTTCCTTGAAAGCGAGACCCTTTCATATGCTTATATCCGTTTTTGATGGGTGACTTTCCAAGCCAATTGCAGTAATCAAGTTTTGCTGCTTGTAGTAGCATGATATGGGACCCATGCAATTGTGTGTCCTCATTGAGTAGATTGTCCACTGTTAGCATCTTGGAGAGAATGTCTGCTGATTGGGAAAATCCATTACGCGTATCTTCGCCGTCCACCGCGTAAATGAATTGATCAATGTCCTTCTTCGGATTGTACTCCAATGCCGTTTCTTCAAAGACATCAACTTCGTCCGAGCTAAAGTTCCAACCACGGGTGATTGTGAAGGAATCAACAATGCACTGGAGCTGGAATACGTGGTGGGGGAAGATCTTTCATGCTGCTATGTTTCTGCCACGCACGACAGCTCTCCGGGTGCCCTTTACTCAAACACTTCATAACCGATTCAAAATGATCGAAGCCAGATGGGAAATCGGAAAGCAGGCCCGCTTCGGTGCGCCGCGCTTTTGCAATAGCGAACTTGGACCTGCGACCTGCAACCGCACTGTTAGCTCCATTATAGGCCACATCGTGCCATGGAGTTGGACAAAAGTGCGAAGTTCGATCCAGTTTATCAGGAGGTCAGAGAGAGCCACGCCATATTCGGTTGCGGTGCCCTCTCCGCTGACAATACGATAGCTCTCGATCGGTATTGCTTCGAGGTTTGATTTGGGGATTGACTCAGTCGTCTTCTGCTTTGCTTTCAAGGGATCCAACTTCTCCGAGAATAAATCCTCTTCAACGGCCCCATCAGTCAAGTTGTCGCCCCCATTCCATGAATTCTGGTCGGTTGACTCCCACTCCTTTCCTCCAAGTATTACGAAAGCTTCTCTTAGAACCTCGATCAGATACTTATATTGTTCTTTAGATTTCCCTGACTCAGCGTCCGGGTCATTGTAGGTACCGTCCGCGAACATGGCATTTGCAGCCATCCGTGCCTCGATGGCCTCTTGCAATAAGCGAAATATGATAGGTGGAACGGAGACGCCATGCTCTACAATGAACTTAGAGACGGAAACCAGATCTTTTGCCATGAGCTCGCCGTATTTGATGTTCATAGCATGTACATTGGTAGAACCTCCCACCTCTGCTAATGGCGGGGAAATTCGACTCGTGGTATGGATGAGCCAGCACACCAAGTAATTGGTATACCGTTTATAAGCTAAGAAGGCATTTTCGGGAGTCATGATAAATGGAATTTGTCTGGATGAGTAGAGTTACCGTACAACCTGACAATCAAGTCAAATACCACATTGTCAAGCAGTCTAGTTCAGTCAAATAATCGTTTACATCAGACTTTTCAGCATGACGAAATTTACGTGGATATGTGGCCTCCCGGGGATGATGGAAATGACGGTCAAAATCCTTGTTTCGTTGGTTTGAGGATCGTCCGGAGGGAGTTCATATCATAATCCCATACCTACCTACTATTTCTTACCCCTATCTTCCCTACCGAGATTCCATATGCTACATAACAGTTTGCTAGACAGACAGCTCTCTGGAATACGCATTTCAATAGGTATCTAAGTAATTAAGCGTGTAAGGAGTTCTACGAGGTAGAAACTAGAACAGAACATCGATGAGACAAAGCGAAAAAGACGTCATGAAGTAGGGGAAAACTCCATGTTGACAAGCATGGATGTTGACTTCATGTAGAGTTCTGACCACATGGCGACGGTATGACGATGGCTGCGATGGTATAAATAATTATGTTTGGTCTGTGTTGAAGCTGTGAAGTTATGAGCATTACTTGTGAAAGAAAGCACGTGCCGGATTAGTGAACAAGTGCATGGACTCAATGCTTCATTTATTGTATTATACTGGATATGGTATTCAATTGTTTTACAATTATATCCTGGTAGACCGATATTGGATGACGAACCGTATTACGTAACTCGTTGATTTACATCCTAAATTTTGGCTCGGCCGTTTTCTTCCTTTTAACAATCATTTTCATAATTCCGTCCACTCGAAAACGACACCCCACATTGGCACTGGGGACTGGGACCGCTACTCGTGTTTGCGCCTTCCGTGTAAGCCATTTCGTACCTAGCGATTGCCTAAAGAAGCGAAAAATTATTCCTTCTTTACGCATTCATAGTGGCGTCCTCATAATTCATGTCTCGTCGTCCTTGACTTGGGAGATCGCATTTCCGAGATCAATTCTTGGGACTGGTTAGGAAGGTGAGCCACAGCTCGAATTCACAACCGTTACAATTACAAAATACATGCATGTGATTTCCAACTTCCAGCCTTTTTCAACCTTCAATCCAACATTGCCATCGCAACCTATGATCCCCAGCAGATCCTGCGCACTGTTTCTGGGTCGAGGTTACAAGCAATAAATGCGCAACAAAAAAACAAACAGAAGAATCAATCAATAATAAGTACAAACTCGAGTTCGGGGAAAAAACAATATCAGCAAAAAACCAGGCGATATTGCAACCTATTTCAAAGCAATTTCACCTTGTCACTTACACCCCCCTTCTTGAGATACTCCCTTATAATCATGCGCATGCATCACTCACCTCATTAAACATTCCTCACCATCACTGGGAGCGCGCCCCCGCTTAGAGGGCCAGGTTAACAACCATGCCTAGAGACGATCTCTCCATAGACTTCGTGAAAAAGATGGCGCCCTCCGCCGAGGCCCAAGACCCGGCCGCCATCCTCGAAGACTTCATCTACCGAACTGCCAACCTGCCCGAGGAGCTACGCTTCTACCAAGATGAGATCGCCTACAAAGACCGTCAATTCAACGAACACGTTAAGACTATCGAAGACTGCGACGCTAAGATCCAACGCTGGATTCGACTGAACGGCAGCCACGCGCCCTTCCCTCGCGAGCAGGCACTGCGCGAGACCATCCGCGACAACTATGACAAGGCCGACAAGCTCGCAGAGGAGAAGATTGCTCTGGCGCATAAGGCTAAGGTTCTTATCGACAAGCATCTTCGGCATCTCGACTTGCAGATCAAGCAGTTAGGTGATCGAGGCGAGCCCGGCTTCACCGACCCTGATGAACTACCCTCCACCGTACGACCCAGCGCCGCGAACAACAGCAACCCCAATCTTCGAGGACTCACTGTGTCAACGTCTAATATCACGCCGCTCATTCCCATCTCGACCAACGCAACCCCGACAAACTCGCGAGCTACCAATCCCCAGATCCGAACAACGCAATCACAAACGCATATCTCTAACTCAGCACCCACGTCCCCCGCCGCGAGCATGATCATGAGCAACCGTAACCAGCGCGAGTCCTCTGCTGGACCGTGAGTAACCTTACAATTATTATGTGTCCCCGACTACTGCACCCGTTCAACACTTCTTTTTTTTTGGGAGCCCCCCGTCCCTTTTGTCGCAGTAGTTTCTGCTTATGATACAAAGACACATTACCAATACTCATACCGATGATTCACAGAGCTATGCATAAGTTATAGGTACTAACAAATTCTAGTGGAAGTGGTGTCCCCAAGAGAGGCCCACGGGTGAGTTCTGGTCTGGGCAGTCTGCCCACGGCATCGAGTGGGTTGGCTCGGCATTCTTCTCTCGGTCCAGGGACACCCAAGGCGGGAACACCAGGAGCAACGGTCAGGGCTGGTAGCGCAGGGCCCCGGGCTAGTTCTAAGGCAGGAAGCGTAGGTGCCGGCAGAAGAGGCACACCATCGGCAGGAATCAGTCGTAAGAAACCACCAAACTCGAAATCGACGCTATCGCGCGTGAGGCGCGCAGGCATATCAAAGGGATCCCCGGCATCGACAGCAGACAGCGAGCTTTCCGACGCAGAATCTGTTCGATCGTCGCGCGCCGGATCTCGAGCCGGCAGCGGGACGCCTGTTCCCCGCCCTCACGTACATAAACACCACCGCACCCACACTCACGGAGGAGGAGGAGGAGGAGAGGGAGATGAAGAGATGCCGGATCGGGGGTCCGCGTCGGCGGGTTCCGGGGCGTCGGACGACGAGGAAGACGAGGAAGGGAAGAAGTATTGCCTCTGCCAGCACGTGTCATACGGCGACATGGTAGCCTGCGACAATAACGCGTGTCCCTACGAGTGGTTCCACTGGACGTGCGTGGGCCTCAAGTCGGAGCCGGAGGGCCGCTGGTACTGTCCTGCTTGCACCGAGGCTATGAAGAAGAAGGGGAAGTGAAGTTGTTTGTTTTTTGGCGTTTTCTTTTCTTGGAACGATGATACCAGATTGGAGGAAGATGGCGATTTTATTGCCCTTGGATGAGGCTTAGGACTTACTACCGAACTCACACAACCCTTGATAACTACGCCACTCGGATCTCGCACATACTACGTACTATCGAAGTTTTCAGCCTCAAGTGTCAACTAGTTTCCGGTCACTAATTCGATACACTCGAAGGCTATCGAGCTTAAAAATGCCACACTACAACCAATCAAACCCCTTGAAAACTCTGTCTTGGCCGGCATAAATTGCCATTTTGGAGGATAGGAAGGAGACGTGGGGTGATCCGAGAAGTGAAAAGTGGTATGCAGACGATATGGGGGCGTATGTGGTGAGCATGTCAATGACGGGATAGTTACAAGTCTTCCTAGTCAGCAAGATAGGAAGATATCCATACTCAACCGCCACATATCGAGTGTCCCAAGAAACCTCAAGCCTTGAAGGGATCAGGTCCATGTAAAGCACTCAACCTCCACAATTCTCTAGGTAGTCACATCACACGCCGTTACTGAGAGTCCTCAAAAGCAATGAAATCTCGTCCGATTTTTGGAGGGGCCTATCCTTGTGAAGTGAGATGAAGCAATCGTAGAATGCGAAAATCACACGTAGCTAAAGCCAGGTAAGCCGGCAACAATGCGTAAGTATCCACCAGTCACAACACAACAACACACATAAATTAAATCACACGACAGGCAAAGACTCGGCAGAATTATACCACATGTGTACTTTTTTATTGCATCGCATTATCTTCCTGGCGCTTTTTGGTCCAACACGCCCAAGTGCATAACATCAGTCATTATCTCCCACATCCGTCCCAGGATACCTTTACTACGGCTAGCTATCTCTATAAAATCCCCAATCCCTATCGAGAAATAGGGAAAAGGGTGGAGGTTTGCGGACAAAGAGTTGGGTCGGAACAAACGCTCAACGGAAAGTACGGGAGTACTACAAAAATGACAATGGTGGAAATACCACAGATTAATGCTCCAACAGACGCAAGCTACCCTCAACTACCACGTTCTCCAAAATCGATCCGGGGGGGATGTCGATCGTCGAGCCTTCTGTCGCGACGATGATGACAGTTCCCTTGAGTTCCACTCCACGATGCAAATTGACATTACCAGTGATCGTTAGGTGGTCAAGTTCGATGATCTTGGGGATCGACGGGATGCGCTTCTGGAAGTCTGATACCTTCTTGAAGTCGCTGCCAAGCTTGATAAGCGGCGCGCCGCCAAATCGGCTCGGGTTCAGTTGTAATTGACCGTGCTTGACAGTGTACAGGTCGGACTTGACCAACATCAAATCTGAGCAGGTCTTGACCGGCAAGAATCGGCGACGTGGGACGTTAACACCGTGGGCATTCTTGAAATGGCGAATAGCAGCACCGACTGCAGTCTCAAGCTGCAGAATAGAAATGTCTGACTCGCCCTTCTTGTCGCCAGCAATAGTCTTGCCGTTCGGGATAATCTCCATCTCGAGCTCGTTGTTCTCAACAACGCGCTTGATGGCCTTGGTGTTCATCCAGATGTTGTTGGTATTGAAGTACTTGAACTTCTTAATCGACTTGAACTCGTTGGTATGTTCCTTGGGAACCTGAGCAATTTCTAGTAGGCGGACAGAGCCCTCGTAGTCGATGATGGTACCACCCTTGACGTCAGCCTTGGTCTTGTTGGTCAACTCCATAATGTACTCGGAATTCGTCTCAACCATATGTTGTAGGATGCGTAGGTCCACCACGGCGCCTAGGTTGTCGACGTTTGACAGGAAGATAATCTCGATACCCCGCTCGATGAGCTTATCGAGGAGGCCAGAGTTGTATAGAGACTCGAAGACATCACCGTGTCCGGGAGGATACCACTCATTGATCGACGAGTCGACGCTCTTGGGGACAGGCAATAGCGAGTCCTTGTAGATCCTGGGGAATCTCGATTGGTTGAAGGTCAGGATGTCGACGTTGTGTCCCTCATACTTCTTAATGATGGCGGCAGTGTCATCGTGGGTGTTGAAAGAGTTCATCAGGATGAAGGGGACGTTAGTGTTGTACGTTCGGTTCAAGTATTCGACTTGTCGTACGGACATATCAAGGAAAGACATGCCATCGCGGACTTCGATAACAGACTTAGGACCAACACAACCCATAGACGTACCCAAACCACCGTTCAATTTCAGAACAGCGAGCTTGTTGAGGAACCCAACGGACTCGGAGTTGGCTAGGTCTTCGTAGTCGACGACCTGGCCCTGCGCGGGAGGAGCGATACGGTCCCAGTCACTACCAACCCAATATTAGCCTCCAGTTTCTTGTACCCCAAGTGTAACTAGGGTAAGGGTTATACGTACACAGCGTTACCCTTAGCTTTGTCGTTGAGGTATCGGCGGAAGAGGGCGAAGAAGTTGTCCATTTCAGTTTCGAACAGCTTCTTCTGCTCCGGGTCCTTGACAGTCTCCGCGAGCTCAGTTAGGGAGTTGCGCATTTGCGCCGCAGCGACGTTGGTCGAGGCATTCTCAAAGGCCTTGTTACCGTTAGTTACTGTAATAGACATTGTATTTGTTCGATCACCTCGAAAGTGATATAGATTTAGAAGGTAAAGGGGAGTGGAGGGTGAAGGGATGAATTAGGGAAAACATTAAATAGATTAAATATGCGAATATTTATGAGACGATGTAGAGTTTCTTATGCTTTTATAGAATCTGGATCTAGTGAAGGATGATAGGGATATGGGGAAGTGATTCAAGGTATTGGGTGTTCCACAGTCATGGTAAGTAGTACATGCTTTGCCTGACGTTTGGAGGATTCAAACTTCAGGAAGCGATAGATGGAGAAACTTTATCTGAGGTGTGTAATCGTAAGATGCGAAGCTCTGAGGCAGATACACGTGAGGTGTTTGGGTTACTTCGCCATCGAGATAGGCGAAAGAACAAAGAAACAAAGCTGTAGATAGTCTGTAACTCCATTGTTTTCTGACGGCCGAGTATCCAAGTGGCTTTCCATTCACCTCAAATGCGTGTAGATGATAGAAAAGCTGTAGCAGAGCATGGAGTTATACGTACCATGTGTGATCGAGTTTTGCCATGGTGTCTTCCAGCGAACTCAGCATCCGCGTCCCTCCCACCGGGCTTCAGATGGGAAGGCAACGCGCTCTTAATTGCTTGAGCCATCGTGTGCGAAGTGTGAGTCGGAAACAGGTATAGAGTAGTCACTCAGGAAGATGTTAGAGTGCCAAATCGGAAGAAGACGAGCGTTCCCAGGATTGAATCAATGCCGTCAAGGTGAGGTTTATAAGGAAGAAAAGGAGGTGAAGATTTAATTTTGTAGTTTCGAAGGTAAAGGTTGGGATGACGATTGTTCCTTCTAAACTTTCAAGCCTTTGGCTTTTGGACTTCGTTACTCTTGGGTTGAATGGCGGGGTAAATTTGGTTGGCGTCGGAGCTTTGGCAGCTACGGTAATTTTCTATAGGTACCTAAAAAAAGGGGGGGTGGAAATGTTAGCTCGTTAGTTCACTTTCTATAGTGGAATGCACCATTGACGTAATGCAGTCTAATTTAGAGCAAGTCTCTTCCCTGCTTGTGCTTGCCAGCTGCATTTTGCCTTCGAGTTTGTGCAGCCTTCCCCGGCCAATGAAACAAACTTCCTTCATCTCCATTTACCTCATCAGTTTCATTTGCGAAACTAATGACAAGACGGCTGCACTTGCTAGCACCAATATTGTATAACCTTCAAGCCGATGGAAGGCACACAAATGCTAACGTTATAATCCAATATAACAATATTTAGCCACATGCATGGCTCAGACGCCACACGAACTTTCTGTATACTCTCCTTTTTTTTTTTTTTTGCCATCTTCAATGTTGCCATTTTAATGTTCCTCTTTTTTTCGTGCAGCGTTCAATCACATGCAAAGACCAGGGCGGGGAACAAGCAAAAAACATGCGATGCATAACAGGTCAAATTAGAGTAAGAGAAGATCATGAACGTACCTGGGGATAGTCTTACACCCAATCTGGCCGAATTAGGAGTTCACGGGGAGAAAAGGAAGGACTAAGCAAATATCAAGAGCGAGCATCATCTACCCTTTTATTTAGTTTCGTCCTAACCGTTCTGACCATCCTAGAACCCCTGGAAAGTTGAGAGTTGATGGTTGCTCCAGGAAATTATCGGCCGCCCCATTTCTCGATCAAGCGGAGGTATTTTTTCGATTTGCGGTGTATAAGTATTCTTCTTGTACCTGATCTTGACCGCGGAATTCTACTCATAAACGGATCATTTTTCTCGATATACCCCTTAAAACAAGGATAGGCTAGTACCTTTATGGCCTTTGTTGGCATCGGCTAGGCCTTTTTGAGCCAAGCGGTTAAAGCCCCTCCACCATATTGATGCGACATCCTGGCCCACGATATCGGATACCTATCTCGAACTTGGACTAGCGATGTATTTCAAGGCCTTTTACCTGGGCGATTCAAGCGCTTCAAGGCTGAAAAGCCGCTACGTTTCAAAGAGACCTATCACATTATGTTTGGTACCCGTGGTGTGTGGAACAACGGTTTAGGCTTGTATCCGTTGTGAAATCTAGCCTGACCGGACTTCAAGTGGGTGGGTAGTATTTCCAACCACTTTCGGCGCAATGTTGACATCAAGCACAAGCTACCACGATATTTTTACTTGGCCACTTTCTATGCAATCCAGACACTTCCATGCAAGTGCCCTCATCGAGATATCTGCCGTTTCGAGTAGACGACGCCCGAGTTCCAGGAGTATCCGTTGGGCAAAGTCGCATATTCGCCATAGGTATTTGATCTCACAATAGCTAGTGCAGTTTTCTCTCTCCACCGCGAACAATTGGCTCATCCAATACATCGTTCTAATTCTAATCTAGCGGGAACTAGATGAGAGTTGGGTTCCGGTGCAACCCACTTGATGTGTGATTAATGAAACTCTCATATTAGTTGAGGTTTCTATATTTAACTAGGTAGGTGAGTAACTTTGATTATCGAAGCCGTGAAGAATTTCGAACTACTGCTGGAAAAGGGTGTCGACAAGAACTCCTGCCAAACCATATACCGATAAAATGTGGAAACTTGTTTTTTGCGGTAGATAGAAAATTGCGGTTTATAATGATTAGATTCGTGGGTTATAATGACGAAATCAGCCACGTTATTTTGTAGCAAATAGATAGACGTGAAATTTCCACGTGGGGGTAGCAGTACAAGCCAGTCAATCATGTATAAGCAGTGCTTATTGACGTCAATCTTAGAACTCTTGTGCTGACTTCTTATATAACCTTCATCTTGGCTGAGATGAGCACGTTCATGGCTAAGATAAGAGCCGCATCTAGCTGACTTCAATAGCCGGCCGAAGCTTCGGATCGAAAATCCCGAGTCTTGGAACAAAGCCACGCTTCAAATGTACATTCGCTACTTGGTACTTATGTATGTACATCCCCTAACCTAGGTGCACGTAAGAAAGCCCAAGTAGGTCTTCGTTGCACCAACAAACCAGAATATGGACATAAAACACGAGACTTAAATTTAACAATACGAGTTCTTGTACCAAGATATTTTTCTCACTCTCATGCCTTCCCGAGAAGTTTCCAAGATTCCAAAGTTCGGATAATGCCGCGATGGCGTCTGTAGCGTCTGTGGCGCTTACGAGCACGAACGGCATCCACCAAGTGCGGCTTGACCGCCTGTCAGCCAGCCAGCCAGCCAGCCAGCCAACTACCCCTGAATTTCTCTCTATTGAAGCATCCACCAAGCTCTAGACTTCGTCGAATATCGACTCTCTTATCTTCGGAAAGCTCTAGGCCTCAACTTTATATATGTAGTTCATTAATATTAGCACCAATATTGACAATAATTCCTCGGCCCGAACCTTTTGAAGCCCATATCGTTCCTGAGTCGCTCAAATTAGTTACTTGACTTATCGATTGGCTTCAGCTTCACCGGCTCGCTGCCACAAATTCTCGTTAGCAACCAGCTGGTACCCAGCACTAATAAGTTGGAGCCGCATTAGGTAATCGGCCAGATTCTCTCTACCGGTACTTCACATACAAACAAAAAGATGGGAAGCATGAGTGACTTGCCCTACTGGCATGTCAACGTCCCAGAAAATGAGCGTACGGAAGAATGTCCAGAATTCCTCAGCACCCTCAGTCCCAAGGATATCGGCATCATCGGCACGCCCGACTCTCTCTACCGCAGATCCACGTGGCCCGAGGTTCAGAAAATCGTGGCGGAGAACCGGTTAGATGCGTTTCGTCGGGTCCCATCCGACTTGAGGCGATACCTTGAGTACACCTGGAGCCTGAAGCGAGATTATGGAAGCGTCATGAATTTCGTCTTAGGTCACCGGCTGCACTGGGAGGCTCCTGTGACGCCGAGGGGTAAGCCGTTTGAGTTTGACGATGATGTGAAGATCCTATGGAATGATTGGCCGTATGGTATCGATGAGAGGATAGTGCATCTCGTGGTCTGGACCAAGTTCGACCTGGCTGAGGACCCCGTCACAACCGACCTTACGGATGAGGCGAGGGCCGCTATTGATGGGTACGTGCAGAAAACATTTGGGTCTAGAGTGGCGAGAGATCGGGTAAGTGACATTACAGCCTCATTTCCTTAGTCGACTACACTAAGACTCCACTGTAGTACATCTGGTTCAAGAACTGGAGGTCATTGAAATCCGTCCAGGCCGTAGAGCATTTCCACGTCATGCTCTTCGATCCGGATCCTAAATTCGTCGATGAGATCACTAATGGCGACATTCCATCTTGTCGCAAGATTTGACTTGTCATTTTGATAGAACGTCCACAGACGCGTCTATGTATGATAAACGCCCATTGGTCTCCATTTGACATATTAACAGAACGTCAGGGCATGGCAAATATGAAAGCATGCACAATACAAGGTACTTAAACGTCTAAGTAATATACAAAAGTTTCTGTTTGCTATTACTGGGCTATTGATGATCCCCGTTTCAATTAGAGCCTCCACGTCATTCCGGCCAAAGAGCAAACTCGTAGGCTCGTCGGTAATGTACGTCACCTCCTAGTGCATCTCCAGAGTCGGCGATCCAAGCCCGCTCGTCTTCCCGTAGTCCCCCGTTCTTTACCTATAGCACGTCTAAATCTTGGATATTGTCTGGTTCTCTTGCTACCAAGGGTGGATGTGCCTAACCTCATAGTCAATGTTGTAACCACCTTCACTAAACTAGAATATAGGTAGCTGGTGGTCTGTACTCCAGATGGTGCCAACCCCTTACCATCGTAAAAGTAACCTGTAATAGTCACTTCAGATCATCATATCACACGAACACCTCGAATCGTATATACTGCTATTTCTTTGAATTATGATATATCATTCTAATACTTACCTAGCTAGGTAGTTACCTATGTATATGTTAATTAGCTACTCTACAGTGCTTCTCATCCTAAAGGTTGCAATTCACTAGGATGCAGATTGTATTTCTTGTAGTTGCCTTCCGTTTAAAGACACGGGAGAGTAGCCGCGAGTCATCGTATGAGAGGACGCGTGTAAACTTAGGTAGCATCTAAAGTTTTCTATCTCATAATTGAGAGAGTATATGTGTTGAACAACTTCCTACGAAGTTAGAATAAGGTTAGTAATGAATGATATCGCAGAACTTACTCTATGTGATCCCTACCCGTCATCCAAAACAATATCTATTCATGTATCATAAATACTGTCATCTCATCGAAAGGCGGCATTATTCCATAATCACTTCAACAGAAGGACACTCCGCAAAAGGGACAGCGATCGGCTTCTCGAGGCAGACCCTGACCTTCCAGCCCCGCTCCTTCATAGGCGCCGGGCTATCGCCGATTCTGAAATCCGACAGTATCCTATTCGCCACATGGGATGCGAGGGCCTCGAGCGTCTTGAACGATGAAGCCTCTATCGTCTATACGATAATGTCAGTAACTTCAACCTCTTTCAACAGCTAATCATCAGTCAAAATTCGAGCACTCACCTCAACTATAATCTTCTCAAGATCACTATGCACATCCTCCACAGCATCAAACCTATCAATCTCCACATCCGCAACAACCATCTGCCTCGCCTCGCGCTCGTTCGAGTTAACCCCAATCAGCGTCGGCACATGCAAGCCGCGAATCCGTAGACACCGCGAGTACGACCTTAAAGGATTCTTACTATTCACCATTTCCTTCTCCTCCCCACCCCCCTTCTCCCCCTCACCCTCACCCTTACCCTCCCCCTTATCCCCAAACTCCTCCCTAAAGCTCGCCGTCGTAGTAAGACTAACCCCAGCCCCGAGCAGCGACGCCTTCGGCAACCCGATCGTAAGCACCAGCGAGCGCAGCTTCGCCGCGTCGAGGAACGGCAGCTGGTCCAGCGGCAGCGCCACGCGGCTGCCGTCGACCACGCGCCCCGTCATCCTTACCCACAGCAGCTCCAGCACATCGCTCGTCCGCGGCGCCTCGACCTCGGCCGCGAACCCGGTCGCCGGCACCGTCGTCGCTGTCGCCGTGCCCCCCGCGGTCTTAGGCATGTTAGCCTGCCCCCACAGCTCGAGGCTCGAGAGCAGCGTCTTGCTCAGACTACCGTAGTGCACGGTCCCGGCGTCGAGCTCATCCGTGTCGCCCGAAGTGGAGGCGGCGGCATTACCTGAGAACGGCCTCGCGAAGGAGACTTCCGAAGACAGCAGCACGGGCTGCAGGACGCCGGGCCTGCCCCAAGCGTCGCGGCCGACGGGGATCGAGGCCTGCAGGTTGCGCACGCGGACGACGGCGACGGGCTCGCCGGCGTCGACGCGCGCCCGCCAGGAGCTGACGAGGGGCGCCGGGGGGTCCGTCGTATCGTTTGTCGGGGGGCCGCCGGGCATTTTTGCGGTTGGTGAGGGTTTCCAGAAGGATGATAGCATCGTTAGGTATCTGTCCGAGCAGTCCGAATTAGGTAGGGCTGCTAGGGTTAAATACGGGAGTGAAGGTTGCTTTTTAGCGGTTTGCTAGGCAGTTAGGTACCCTGGTAGGGCAAGCTTAGAAAGACGGAACCCGCCTTTAATGACGCAAGGTGGGCTGTGGCTTAGTGGGGTTAATAGTGGGAGCGTAACTAGGGGCTTTGACTTTCTGTGTAATTAATGATAATGGAAATGGAAATCTTATTAGTCGATATATTCTTGTATTCGGAAAACTATTGTGTTTCTTTAGGTATATTTGTTATATCTGAAGCACCAAGACGAGATGAGATCCACGAGTAAAATCTGAGTGAGATGATGTATTCGTACCATTCCCAAGTTCCGCTCGGAAAGAAGGATGAAGGATGTACCAATACGTTGTCCTTGTACAACTCAACTCATGAAGCTCAAGGTAACGTCTGATCTCTTATATTATATATAGAAAAGACCCCTCTAAGGAATCTGAGAAGGATCACACATCATTGTCCAAATCCGATGCGTCTCCGTTGCTCCCCATTTACTTAGGTCGGTAAACAAGCAGTCGATATCATGGAAGCCGCATTTCTTGTACAGCTCATGGCCTGCCGGTGAAGACTGGAGACAGGCGATCATACCAAGCTTACGGGCCTCATCTACAACATGTCGAACTAGCATGCCTCCCGCGCCACGACCTTGGTATTTGGGATCGGTATAGAGGAGTGATAAATCTTTACTCACTATCAGTAAGTGTCGTATGACTAGGTAGGTATTGGACATCGTCGTATAACATTCTCCTTCACACCTGTCTTATTTTCATGAGCAATACAGCTTTAACAGAACACTTACAGACATGCGGTTTATCCCCCCAGAAACGAAGCCTCTGCTGCTTGGCGCCACCGAAGAGTAACTCGCACGCCTCAGCGTTAGATCCAGGACCGAAATCCCTAAGGGGACTCGGCTTTAGCGGCTCGGCTTGGATATGCCACTTAGCAAAGGCAATCATCTGCTCGTCCTCCGGAAGGTCGGTATCGATGACCTTAGACCAGCGTGTTGTAACATCGTTATGCAGCTCGGCAATTAGGCCCTTTGCACGCCCGTCAAGCGCGTCTGGCGGGTGCGGTCCGGGGAAAAGGATCTCGTTGAACGCGTTTGAAGCGTACGCCGCCCCTTCGATCTCTGCTGATCGGCGCGCGTCCGCTTCGGTGGCTGGCTGTAGCTCTAGAGTCATGTTTCCTTTGATTGGTCTGACCTGGACGGGTGAGAAAAGCAGAAGCAGGCTGATTGCTTGATGCAGTAATGATTGCCTAGATGCTTAGATTGGCAAAATGAAGCCCTATGAACCACCGTTTGCACGGAGACCTACTTGATCTCCAACTTGATCTGCCAGTCTGTATGGACAAGGAATGAATTGATGGCCGGCTTGTTTGAACAAACATCGAGTGGCTTTTTGATATTTGATTCATGACTATGCCTCATGCCGGATGCCTGCCTCGTCACTCAATATTTCCGTTGATATCCGTCTAAATCCGTAGCTAAAATCTTATACCTGCGTCTGTCAGATGCGATAGTGACTCACTGACCGAGTGGGGGTTGAATGTACGCCCTGTCACTTATTACATACTAGGTACCTTAAATACCTACTTGTACTGTCTTATTCGACGTACCCCCGAGGGGGTACTGCGCTTTAACTAACGAAATGGGCAGAGAGTTGCGAAATACCCGAAGTACTTCCGGATGGGTGGAGTTTGCTATTAAAACCATGTATATAGGTATAAGTAGATAGCCCTTACTATTACATACAATATTCATCTATAAGTAAGGCAGCTATCATAAGCCCTATAATGCAACAAGGTAGCTTGTATTTTACTCAACTAGAGAGTATAGGATAATCTTCGGATACTTTGCAACTCTCTGCCCATTTCGTTAGTTAAAGCGCAGTACCCCCTCGGGGGTACGTCGAATAAGACAGTACAAGTACCTACCTTATAAGGATCTTGGATTTCGTTTGCTGGAGACTTTCGGCGGAGGTGATTGGTAGATACAGCGAACGGCGCTCTATGCGGAAAGTATGATCACCTTCTAGTATAGAGTTTGGTACACGCCATAAAACAGAAACCTTATAGTATTGCTCTGAAAGGAGAAGGAATTCAAGTTAAGAATAGGTATTCTTTCATCTTGACGGTCTACTATTAGGTAAGCGATATGAACTACCAGGTACTTGAACCTTTAAGTCTCATGAACTTAACTCACAGTCGTTCGACTCTCAGATAGACCCACAGTTTCAAACCCCAGGATCCTAGATTCCTAGCGTCCGGGGAAGTATTCTGCAACGGATACGCACCTGGGCACTTGCCTGAAACATCCGGACGCCACTGCCACTTCTCATCTTCACTGATAGTAGGTACAGCTGCATGTGGTTAAAAGATATAAATCCGCATAGGTGCGTATCATACCTTTAAACAGAATATAACAAACACCACTCTTCTCTAACCCGCCTATAAGGTCCCTGTACCTTCAAGCTAGATAGAGTCGTACGAATCAAACCATCTTAGTTTGCTCACCCCATCCCATCGCATCCTATCCTGTCCTATCCTATCCTATCTGACCAACCAGGTATCACACGCAGCACGCATCACACACCCCCAAACCCAAAATGCCCACTCTCCCCCCAGACCTGCGCCTCCGCCGCTCCCCGGGGCGCGGACGCGCAGTAATAGCCACGCGCGCCTTCAGCGCCGGCAGCACGATCGGTGAATTCAGCGACCAAGGGCCCTCCGCAACCCCCACCGTCGCCGTGCCGGACAGCCACCACATATCCGAGACCTGCAGCCACTGCCTTAAAGTCACCGCCTCGCTGCTAAACAGCCTCAGCTACTCATCTACCCTCAACCTCGACCCCAACGCAGGCTCTTCTTCCATCACCACTTCCCCCTCCCCCTCCCCATCTGCTCCGGTGGTGCCCCGCGGCGCCGTCGCCAGCGTCCGCGCCTGCACGGCATGCCGAATAACGTACTACTGCAGCACGGCCTGCCAGCGCGCGTCATGGGACCTAGTCCACGGGCGCGGCGAGTGCAAGGCGTACAAGCGGGCGCGCATCCAAGCCGCGAAGGAGGGGTGCCCCGCCGTGCCGCCGACCCCCGTGCGCACGCTTATGCAAGTACTATTGCGGCCCGAGATGCTGGAGGCCGCGTACGAGATGGAGGGCCACGAGGGGCAGGACCGCACCGCTCCGGGGACGAGCGTCCTCGAGATGATGCTGCAGGTGCGCGCCGCGCTCGACTGGCTCGGCCGGTCGACGCGCGACGAGGAGAATGTGGCTGTGGGCATGGATGTTACGTGTAAGGTGAGTGGACCTACGATGATTTTATGTGCCCCTATTTGCTAGTTACATTGATATTATGGCGGTGGATCTAACGACGACCAGCTACAAGTGAACTCGTTCAACCGGAAAGATGCGGATTTCGGACAGAGCGGCATGTACGTCAACCCCGCGTTGGCGATGGTCAACCACTCGTGTATCCCGAATGCGTACGTGTCATTTACGGGACGGAAGGCCATCTTGCACGCGTATCAAGACATCAAGAAGGGCGAGGAAATCACGATTTCTTATACGGGTAAGTTTAGAATTGACATATCTTCTACAGATACCGCTGACGGCTGTTTCACGATAGAGCATGACTGTTCTCGCCCGCAACGCCAGCATCACTTGAAGACGCACTATTATTTTGATTGCGAGTGTCTTCGATGTAAGGAGGATTTGGACGTCTACCAAGTCTGCCAGATGTATCCGAATCTGGAACTGAACTCGTTTAGTATTATGCGCGATATCGACAAGCTACGGAACCCTCCCGTCAAGCAGTTCCTAAACTCGAGCAAAGCTCTGCAACGAAATATCGAAGAGATATATCCGATTTGTATGGCCGAGTTGCAAATACCGGATGCGACGGCGATGCGCAAACAACTGCGTCAACGCTGGAAGCTGTGCGCGCAGCTTCGAAATGCGGGACTATATGCTATAGAGCCATTGAACCGGGTGCTACGTGATGCCGGCCTCTATTTCGTGATAAAAGGCAAATTTGCCCACGCTTTCGCCATCGAGTGCTTCCGTGCCTTGAACAGCGAACCGTACATAGCGCCCGCGCCGTTCTTTGCAACGAGGGTGCAGCGCATGTTCATGATGACGAAAATATTGACTTCGGGTCCATTTTCTGCTTCGACTGAAGGCAGCAGTGGAGAACTTGCAACTAAGATTTCCCGGTTTTCGAATAAGATAGATCAGCCTACTATGTGTCAGATGCTCTTGCTAGGAGTCATCTATCATTGCCCGGCGGCTAAATCCGACGAGTGGCAGCTACGCTACCAAGCACTGGATATGTTGGATGATCTTAAATCCCTAGCCGGTCGAGAAACCGAGAACGCGTTAGTCGATACTTTCACCAAGAATCCGAACGACCCAGAACAAAGACGTTTCTTCAACACCACGGTTCTCGAGCCGATCGAAGAAGCAGCCGGGTTTGCCTTGGAGATAATAAATGCTGAATTCGGCGCATAAGTAATAGTTCACAAAACTTCGTTGACAAGAGATAGAATCTTAGTCATTTGAGCCTGTGTTCTGTGATGCCGCAAGTCGAGTGAGTCTCCTCATAGACCTTTTATCAACTGCGCCTGATTTAGTGAGCCGTGGAGAATCAGCTGTCTGAGCATCTGATGTTTGGGCTTTAGCTCGCGGCGAAGACCACAAGGAACCATGGTTACTCAACGGGGAATTGGACCTCAACTGTCGCGTCGGCTTCTTACTTGACGAAGTGGTTTGTGGCGTGGGTAAGTCGGTAGTTTCCTCTGGTCGGGGACTATGTTTCCTTTTCCGCCTAGATACTTCAGGTAGTAAATCAATCGAATGCCTGTTTTGGTTCCCCGTCTCTGAAGCATCTTGATCATTAGATGTTGAGCCCTTCTCCATCCTTTGAACTCGCTCCTTGAGAAGCTCAAATGCCATCTGAAGAGTTTCAATCTGGTTTGCTCTTTGACCAATCTTGGTGATATTAGTTGTAAGTATGTCGATCTCCCGTGATGGGAACATAGACCCTCTCGGGAATGTTTTCTGTGATCGTTCTTTGGCCAACTCTTCTCTAAGCTCTTTCAGTTCAGCTCTGAGCGAAGCTATTTCGGTACCATGAATATTTTCTGCTGATATCCTTTTATTGATGGTCTTCTTAGTTCCATCTAATTCATCCCGCATAGCCCCTAAATTGAGCCGGACAGCATTGAGGTCCGAAGTTAATGTCTCGTGCTTTCGTTGGTGCCTTTTGGTTGATTTATCAAGCTCGTTGTTCAGAGATAAGCGCACGTCTGCGATTGCCTGCTTTGCGGAGGCGAGCTCTTCATCAAGACGAGTGTATGCCGATTTGTTTTGCGACGCATTCTTCACATCATCGACAATGATTCGGAGCTGCGCAACGTTGTCATCAATAGCATCAATCTTATTACAATTGGTCTCTCGCTCATCTCTTAAGTCACCCATACCATCTTTTAACTTCTTGATTTCGCCTTCAATGCGGAGCACAGCATTGTCAAAAGAAGAGGCCATCTGAAACCCAGCTCGATTCAATCTCTGGGTTTCTTCTCTCTGTGCGTCTAGTTGATCCTGGATGTGATCGAGGAGATGGCCATGGATTTCTGAGGGGCCATCATGATCCATGGGCATATTGGCACTGTCCTCAGAGGCTGGAGGGGTGTTAGCAGTCGTGGATCCACTATGTGAAGCTTCCCTAAGCTTCAACGTTCTCTGAATCTTTATGTCAACAAGTTTGTGATCATTCACGGCTCTAGTCTTGATTGAAGAGAGCCGTAGAAACAATTGGCCACTACGGTAATTAGTAATTAGCTAAATGCGCCCAGGTTACAGGATAGATATAAAGATCCTTACTCGTGTAGAACATGATTGACTGGTGTGTCTAAACACCTAAGCCCAACAATAGCATCACAACTGCACGCTATGTCTTGGAGATGGCTATCATTGATTACTTGTCAGCTAAATCCTACAAAGTTAACTCAATCAATACTCATACCAATTCTCAACCAGTGTCTCCTTTTCCCCGAGTCGTACTGCGCCTGTAGGCGCGCCGGGAAAGATTTCATCAGTGTCAATGACAGGACTGATATAACTTTTGCCAATCTTAATCCACCGGTTAAAAAATTCGGCCAAGTATTCGTTACAGCTAGCGCAGCTGCAGACAACTTTCTCCATAGTAACGGAATGTATGTCTGAGAAGATGTCCACTTGAAAGTTGTTGATGGGATGGATCCAAGATCAATTGATAGCCAGGGAGGAAGACGGGTACCTGCATAAAATACGGGGTTGGGTGGATAATTTTGGGACTGATAAGTGATAAGGACCCGCAACTTATAGGTAGGCCCCTATAAACCTAGACTCCATACTCTCTTGCTTTCCCATATATTGAATACCTAGGTATGCAGTATTTTGATAATACTAATAAAAATCATGTAGTTGAAGCTGCTGAACTCAAGTTATGTTGATCTCGGCTGTCCCAGTCGCATAGAACGAGCACCATCTGAAACCAATGCAAAAAGTTCCATGGAGATTCTATTACGCAGGGCGAATCCTAGACTTCTAGTTCTTCCGACTCACACCCCTATCTAGGTACATATAAACGAGCAGCCTATATGGGAACCACCTAGTCTCCATGCTTCAAATATCCACAAGAATAGAAGTATCAAGCGCGTGAGATCGTATCAAGTTAACGTAAGTGCATGCAGACCGAAAAGACGTAGGTGTAAATGAGCCAAAAATGCCAATTCGTTGATCCGAACCACTATATGGACATACCTAGGGTCCCAAGTATCCCTTACAAGAGTATGAAAATGGGGTATCGCTTAATCCCAATGCCAGACCACATTCGTGACTCGTATCTCATGCGCCTCGCCTCCTAGTGCTTCCCTTTCCACAGCCCACATATGCCGACCAGTATTACGGTGATACTTATACATCGTTCCAACATTCAATTTACTTGACGCCGATGAACCCGATGCCATTCCGTGCAACTCCGACCGCCTTCTTCAATGCTTGGTCCTCCCTATCCGTCCATTTGACGCTTAAGCTATCCCAATTACTGCCGGGCGCCGTGTATTCCTTTTTAAACTGAGCCTGCATGGCTTGTAGGCGGCCCATCTCTCGTGGGTCGCCGGAGCCACTGAACACAATGAAACCCGTACAAGGAGGCAACATGTCGTATATGCGCTTGATGCGCTGAGTGAGGTTCTGAACACATGTCTCAAGAGACATATCGGACAAGTCAGGGGGAGGAATATCGCTCTTGGCATTCCACCATCCTTGGCGCGCTTCTAATTCTCGAAATCGGGCGAAGACAAAGTCGACGCCGCCGAATGGTATCTCTTCAGCGACGGGGTCGCCCTTGACAGCGCGTATGACACCCTCTTCCACCTCCTCGTCTGATTGACACCCGATAGGGAATGTTGATGCTGCGCCAGCGCCCTTCATCGGGTCGCCCCAGTCGACCATAGCGCTCGTCTTTCCAACCTGGACACCTCCCTTGGCCTCGACCCCACCATTTGCGCGGTAAGCCTTGCCAGCGCGAGTTAATCGCCGGAAGAGATTCTCGCCTTGCGATTCATGGTTACCCCAAGATTTACCCTTCTCGCATTTCTGCTTCACTAGATCTAGACATGCCTTAGCATCTTCGATCGAATCATGACCCGCAACCCCTTTTTGAATCTCGCGCTTGAGGAATCGTTGCGACAGAAATTTCAGACTGTTCTTTAGCGGAGGTCCTCGGTTGTGAGGGAAGAGGATGGCGGTGTCGACGATAAAGGGGTGGGTGAGCCGTAAGGATTTTAGATCAGCATCTAATGAATGTCCTACAAGAATTGTTCGTGGATGGAGGATTTCAAGGAGCTTGGACTGGATATCTTTCAGCGTCGTGGTTACGGGAGCCAGCATTTCCTCCGTGATACCAGAAAAACGAGTGACGTAGTCGATGATCGGCTTATCTGGTTTGACGAGCTCATCTAAGACTATAGTTCCGTCCCAACTCACTAGGCTGATTCTTGTAAGAGAATACTCGTCTGGACCAGTAACACACATCTCGCAATCGAGGGCAAGGATTTCTCGACCTGCCGTTATACTTCCTTGTTGGATCTCGTCTTCTGGAATATCACCATCTGTAAAATCTTCTACATTAGTATGAACCCAGCCATCCAGATCCTGATAGTTTTTGCGCCGCTCTGCTGGTATACAAGCTGGATGTAAAATATACCCATTCGTTTGGAAATCTTCCGGCATTGTCAAGAACTCTGTTATTCTTGTGCGCTGATCTTTCCAGCCCTTCGGCTCCTTCGCAGCCTGGACGCCTTTGCCCTTCTCTTCTTTAGTCTTCTCAATTGGCGCCGTGAGTATAGTGCCTAATGGTGAACGGATATGGCCGAACTTTTCATTCCCTGGGGTCTTAACTGGCCAGAGATGAGGAAACATGTCGGCAAAATCCTTCAAAATGTTTGGGAGTTCATCCTTCTTGAGTAGTCGTGGGTAGTAATCATCAGGAGATGTCATGACCCGAGGCCTCTGGTCAAGATCGAGAGGCTGATCATTATATGTAGCGAAGTCAACATCCTGCTTAAACATGGCTTCTTCCAGTCCCGGTACCATAATTGCGACAATCTTTCGGAATTGCGGCCGTTGGGAGATTGCGACCCATTGGGGCGCAGTTCCTTCAGAGAATATGTAGAGGATTAGATTGCGAAGAGAATCTAGCGCGATCTTGGATTGGAGTTTTGCGTTGTAGTTGAATGTGATTGAAGGGTAATTGGTCGATTGCGGGTTCGGAATCTTCTTCTCTTTCTTTTCTTTCTTTGGTTTTTTGGATCGACGATCTACAGTCTGCCACCCTTCGTCGGGTTCATCATGCGGTTTTGAGCGTTTAAGGCTGCTAGATTCGCTATTGGCGGTGTCGGGTGACGCGTCCCCAGGTAAATCAGTGGGCATTGATGGCGGAGGAGCTTCAATATCGATGTCGAAGGTATGCGTGGGATCAGGATCAGGACCTGGATCAGAGATAGATAATGGACCATCAATTATAGGAGGTTCGAGTGATTCATGCAGGAAACCCTCATCTGAGGGCCCTACAGAGTTATCCATTGTCACGTTTCGACTTCGCAATTAATTATGTATGAATTGATGCGACTTTGAATCAGAAATATGAAAGAATTGAGAAGTTGTTGAAGTTTTGCAATTGCAGCGCGGCCTGTAAGGGTGGATGGATTAAAGCCCCACATAGAGCTTGCATAGGTACCTAGGTACTATGTGGGGGAGGCTGGGATTCGATAATTATGGGCCCATAAATGACCCGTTTTAAGAATTAAAGACTTCTAATTGGTTGACTTGTGAAGATATTGGCCAGTTTAAAAAAACCCACTACTAAATATTGGAAGTTGGATTAGTAGAAAGTACCTTAGTAATAGAACAGACAATCAAAAGGGGTAGTATATAGAGGATAACAAAGGTCAAGTCTGAAGTGCAGGTAGAGTATAATGTGGTTTTCCAGCGTGAGCCGTATTCTTCCCCCCCAACTCGGGGATTAAAAAAGAAGAGTTATAGATACGTACGTAACTAAGAATATACAAGAAACAAGACTATCTTTATCTTGCCTTGCCAGCTTGCCTTGCCGTTCCTTGCCTGATCGTATATACGAAATGCTCGGGACCTGGTAGGCAAATATTGACTCATCCCCCTTTTTGAACGCCTAATGATGCAAACTCTATCTTTCGTCAAGGCTTAGCCCTAAGTCTCATAACTTGCTCTTGATCGCTTCTGACTTCCCATCCTCGGATACGACTACGACGATGACACATATATCGTCCACCTTGCCACCGTGCCAATTCTCCTGAGGGTAATATTTTTGAACTTCTTTGGCAAACGGCCCGTCGAGTCGTTGGTTTGTGCTGGCTATCTTGGCAGCCCCCGCGATTTCTACTGCTAATGCGCTCTGAAGCGTCAATGGCCGCTGTACTGAGTCTTCCGCTTGGGTATATGACTTCAAGTCATTCGCAACCAGTATGCCGCCCTCACTCGCCTTCCAGGCGCCAATGCCAACCATCAGTCGGCTAGCGATCCGGAGTATATCTTGGTTGAATAAATTATCCCATACTCCGTCACTCGCAAAGACAAGTATGTCTCCATGTTTAAGCGTATGTTGTGTGACATCCGCGTCTTTGGGATTGTCACACAACTGGGCTCCGCCGAACGCGGCGGCGCGTGCGAGCATGCTAGCTGGTACTATTGACAACTGAAAAGGCGTGTTGAATGCGTGGGTCTGCGGTTCCGAATAGCTATGCACCGCATTTAAACGGAGGTGTACGAAACCTGAATCACCCAAGTTGGCTACTTCAAGCTGGCCGTCTTCGCTCGCGATAGCAATAGAAGCTGTGCTGCCGCCTGCGTGTATAGAATTGTCTTTGCATACGTCGTCATATCCCCTTTGCATCAGCGACTTGGCCGTCAACAGAATTTCGCTCGAGACTGGCTTATGTTCGTATGCCGCCGAAGCCATGTAATCGCAGAAACTGTGAGAGAAATCTGCTGGATCAACTCCGCTGTCCTCCCAGCCACCGACCCCGTCGGCGATACCGAATGCGACCGCATTTGTATCGCCTACACGGCTTATGAAGAAAGCATCCTGACCGCTAGCCGGGCGCTTCGATTTGGGACGTTTTTGGGTCTGGATTCGGTTGTAGGGGTTGAAGTGGAAGACATGAGCTGTCGGGTCGAAACTTTTGTACTTGGCAGAAAAGGAGGCAGCAGCATGGTAAGTAAAACGACGTGGGGGTTCTGTTTGTGTTGGCGGTTCATGCGATCGAAGGACAGATTGCACAGAGAAAGTCCGCATACGATGGATTCGCTGCGGAGAGGAAGACGTAAGTCGCAGCGCCGGTCTAAGTTGGTATTGCGAATAAGATATTAAATGTCTGAATGGGACTCCATTACGTGTCGTCGAGAGCATCGTGGTTCAACTTGGGAAGGTGGCTTTCCATGAGTGGCCGCGAAGGATTATAAGTTACCGTAAGCACCTCACCCTCTCTTCACCTTGATGTTGACCGTCCGTAGTGTATAAAAATAAAAAAAAGTATGTACACAGGTAGGTAGAAAGTAGAAAAGTGCTCGTGGGGCAAACTGGGTCAGGCGGCAGCCAGCTGCAAGCTTATCAAGTCCCGGAGATCGGGAAGTCTTGGCACGTGCTCACGCGTTAATCGTTCCTGCAAATTCAGCTGTGGGCAGCCGCGCTAGCTGAGATGCTAGCAGCCTAGCAGCCTTAGCTAAGGTGGTAGCTACCCCCCCGCGTTTCAATTAATATCCATTTCTTAGCTCCAGTTTCCAGTTTCCCTATCTCACTTTATTTTTCAAACCGCAAATCGAACGATCGATCTTCCGCTTTTACATACATCTAACATATCAGGTCAATGTTCATCAAGTTAGACTACACATCCACACGCATCGGCGTTTACAACTTTGACAATGCCTCCCGCGAATCTTATCACCATGCCCTTAGAGGTCCTCATCGAGATCACATCATACCTTGACACACCCAGCTATTGCGCCGTCCGTTTGACCTGTCGAGGTATTGAAACGGCGCTATTCAGAACATTTGCCCAAAAGTACTTCCGCAAGATCAGGTTCATGCGCACCGACTTCAGCCTCCAGGTCCTCGTCGATATATCAAAGTCTCGCTTTTCGTCTTATCTTCAACACGTGATCATCTCGACACGACTTCTGAGCCCTAAACGAGGTTTCAGCGTCAGACGACCCCCTACGGATGAGAGAGACAACGGACTAATCAAATTCAACCAACTATGTTCCGATCAAATGGTGCTTCTAGAGACCAGTCACGACCAGGAGATGCTCGTCGAGGCATTCCGCAACCTCAACCTCCAGGTGGTCGAGGTCAACGAACATGCGCCTACTTTTTTCCCAGGTCGTACACCTATCACGCAGGGAATGTCTTACATTCTAAGGGAGACCTCGGTCGACGTTAGACTCGATGATATTTCTAGTCATTCCAACCCACGAAGACTGTACGCGAACTGCGTGCAAAACGTCCTACTTGCATTAGGGAAATCCGGTTCAAGGCCGAAACGATTCGAGATCGAAATATGCAGTACCAAATTTGACGATGACGCGCTCAATATTCCCAGCTTCATGCGTAAAGTTGTCTCACCGGTACTGTCAAGTCTTGAAGCTATGAATATCCGAGTTGGGACCAGAAGCCTAGCATCTAATCCACTAGGGATGGACTCCCTATCGGACAAGCTCGACACGTATCACCTACGCAAATTTCTCTCACAGTGCACTCAAATCAAGCATTTGCGCCTTGAGCAGTTACGACATTTTGATGGATTTTTCGAGTGGCTAACAGCCCCATGCTTGAATGAGAGCTGCGGCAGGTTCCTCGGACTTGAGCCAGCTCAACCTCCGGTATTCGCACAACTCCGCGAGTTGGAGCTCGGCTGGATGGAGCTTGGTTTTAACGATATCACGGCCATCCTTAAGAGATTCTCCACAACTTTGCGCAAGTTGACCCTCCGTGACATGACTCTCAATCTACCTGACCCATCCAAAGACGAGTTTGAAGAATGGCCCAAATCTATCGCTTCCCTAGCCCGAAGCGCTCGTTGCCTTCAGGAAGTACACTTCCACCGGATAGTCGTGGGGGCAGGACGCGCACGCAGAGAATTGCTGTTCAACGATAAGAATGCCTTCTCCTACACTGGCCCTAACATGGAAAAGGTGTTAGCATGCATGGTTGACATGCTGCCAGAGGAGGACGCATACGACCCATATGACTACGACGACGACGGTGAGCATAACAGATTTGTCTCAATATATTGATTGGTACTGACTTACGGAGACCCAGAGGACGAAGTACTCGACATGAGCGACGATGAGGATCTGGCAGACTTCGAAGAGTATCTAGATTACGTCGATGACTACGATGACCTTATTGACGGAATAGATGAGGGTCTAGCAGAGGACTTCATGTACCAAAGTAAGCAGACTCCTTATTCGCTCCTTTTGATGTGCCATAAGATTGTGCACCTACCCCAGAAATTGACTTCTTCCCGACAAGTGTTATTTTGGCAGCTACTAACTTAGATGTTATAGCAATCTTCGGCGCATAGTCTTCCACAGCACGTCTGGATCTTCGGTGAATTCGCGGTAGCGTTATCGAGAAATCCAGACGACGACCAGTCAATTGCGGGGTACAGAGAGCTTCTGTATGATTAGGGCGGGAAAATAAGTAATATTTCCTTGATGCTGGCTGCTATTGGTAATCTTGCAGATGCGGGTAGGCTGAAGGCTTAGCTAAGGAAATACGGATATTAGGCGTCTGGCACGCTGTCGCTATGCTAGGAGGGATATTTAAAGGGGAACATCAAAATAAAACGGGGCGTGGTCAGAGGTTACGGGAACTAAGGGGGTAGATAAAATGGGTTTTGGTGCGACTTCCTTCACGGGGCCTTCAATTACGGAACCTTCACCCTGGCTATGCGATAGAGGTAGATATTTTAGACCTCTAATAATCAACTGTGTTATCGAAGATGAATTGCGACGACGATGCGAACGCTGGACTCATTTGTCCATCCAACCTACTAGGTACACCAAATACCTTATAGGTTTATAGCAGTTGTATGCTGTATATCCACCTAGGGGAGCACCAGTAGACATCGTAGATACTGTATTTACAGTATGGATACATTTCTCAGTGCTAATGGATCTACATTCCTACTCCAAGACTTTCCCCTCAGAAGGTTAAGGACAAGTACACCCGCACGTAAGAAAATACAAAAATCAAATACGTCTTCAACTATTGGCTTAGTTGGGGGTTGGTGGATGTTCTTGGTGGCTTCCAATGCATGATGCGATTCAGCGGGTTATTCAGCATGTTACTTGATTGGTTGATATGGAGATTTCATTCGGACGGGGGCCATGGATGACGCTAAAGGCGGCAAGGATCCTTATGTGGCAGCTGGTACGGAAGAAAGGACGGACCGGATGAGTTGATTAATTGAAAGCATGTGATTGGCCGGAATGCTCTGATGCCAATAGCCGAGGGCAAACCGGGTCGGGTGGAAAGTGGGAAGGAAAGTTCAATGATGAAGACATTCTTTCTCATTTTGGCCACTAATTACCATTGAACAACCTTTACCAGAGGCTTGTTTCGGCCGTTAATTCTTTTAACCTTCTAATTCAATTAACCTTCCTAATATTCATCTCATCAACGCCATTCTGCTCTGTTCACCTATTCTGTTTTCCACCGACGCTAAGAATAGCAGAGCAGCTGATCGGTTCAATTACTCTCGATATTGCCCGTAATGGCAGCTCTCCGCTCAACATCGTCGCGGCTACTCGCTGCGACTGCATCGCCACGCCCGGCAGCATTGCCTTTGATGTTTGCGCGATCAATGGCATCAGTTGGCAGCGCTACCGTAGAGGCGAACCCGAAGGGCAGCACCGATTCGCGCATGAAGACCTTCCACGTCTACCGATGGAACCCTGACACTCCTACCGAGAAGCCGAAGATGCAGAAGTACACGCTGGATCTGAATAAGACAGGACCCATGGTGCTTGATGCTCTCGTCAGAATCAAGAACGAGCTAGACCCGACATTGACATTCCGTCGAAGTTGCAGAGAGGGTATCTGTGGTAGCTGCGCCATGAACATTAATGGCACAAATACATTAGCTTGCTTGTGTAAGTTGAGTTTTTCTTAGCCGTTTGGCAATTAACGGCAACAAGGAAGCAATTGGATAGGCGGCTAATACGACTTTCACATGGCAGGCCGAATTCCCACAGACACTAGCGCCGAGATGAAGATCTATCCACTACCCCACACTTACGTCGTCAAGGACCTCGTGCCTGACTTGACGCACTTCTACAAACAGTACAAGTCAATCAAACCTTACCTTCAACGAGATACACCCGCACCTGATGTACGTCATGAGTTCTCCTTCGTAAGTTCTGATCGCACACGTGCTGACTGCTATACTACAGGGCAAGGAATACCGACAGAGCAAGGCGGATCGCAGGAAGCTGGACGGCCTGTACGAGTGCATTCTATGCGCGTGCTGTTCGACGTCGTGCCCCTCTTACTGGTGGAACGCTGAGGAGTACCTGGGACCCGCCATCCTCCTTCAGTCTTACCGATGGCTAGCCGACTCCCGCGACGAGCGCAAGGCAGAACGCAAAGCCGCGCTCGACAACTCAATGAGCCTGTACCGATGCCACACCATTCTCAACTGCACGCGAACATGTCCCAAGGGCCTCAACCCCGGATTAGCGATTGCCGAGATCAAGAAGACGATGTCTTTCTAAGAGAAGGACTGATCTTCCTAGGTTAGGGTAGACAGTAATGAGACAGGCGAACCCCGATCAATAAGATGTAGGGATACGCCGTGAGCAGAAAGCGTGTGGATGAGCTATGAGCATGAGCATGAGCCGTGAGCCGTAAGAGACGGGAAGTTAGAAATTTTGAGAAGCAGAAGACAATTGTACAAAGTACTATGACAAACTATGTGTATGCTATGGGGCTTATTCGTCCAGCTGCGGTTGGGTTGTGCACGTCTTGGGCCGTGTCCTCTTTGTCTGCGAGCATGGTTGGAGTTGTGAGTCTTGAGGTTCTTTACTATCTAGCTGCGATAACAAATACACAATATTACGAATGATCGGCACGCTTTAGGTGCTTTTCCTTTACGCCTCTTACAGCATTACCGACGCTAACCATGCATATTCGGCCAATAGTAACAGGTTATAGGAATGCTGAAGATTTATGAATCGGTCAATAAACACCCCAGAATACAATTGACTTCTAATAACGCAGCTAGATCTCAACCAGCTTCGGCTCTTCCTTTGGCGGCTCCGGCTTCCTCTGCTCCTGACCAACCACTCCCGCTTTTCCCTCCGTACCGTCCTTCTTCAGCTGACTAGCACCCTCCGATCTTCCACTCGACTCAGCTACAGCCCCCCTATTCCCATCCCCATCAACCACCTTCCCCTTCCTCCCATCCTCCCTATCCCTATCTTTCTCCTTACCCTTGCCCACTTCCCTCTCAGCCCCCTTTTCCCTTTCTCTCTCCCTCTCCCTTTCCCTCTGCTCCCTCTCCCGCTCCCGCTCCCGCTCTTTCTGCGCCTTCCGCCCGTAATGCTTCCCCGAAGCCGACGTCGACGATAAATGCGGCGGAGGCGGAGGAGGCGGATACCAGGCCCCGAACCCGCCGGACCCGTACGCCATGTTAAACGCGGTCGTCCACCACGCCGGGTGGTGCGAGAGCCCGACCTCGCGCAGACCCTCGGGCGTCGCCGGCATCGCGTGCGCGTACCGGCACTGCGCGCCCCAGCGGCAGGTGCCGCGGTGGCACCAGTGTTTGCAGTATACGCTGTTACTACTACTACTGCCTCCCGCGCCGTTGGAGTTGGGGTTGTTGTTGGGATGGGAAGGGTTCGAAGTGTTAGGCGTGCTGGACTTTGGGCGTGTCGTGGCGTTGGATTTGCGCGCGTTGACGGAGGGCGGGTTCCAGGAGTAGAGCATTCGGTCTGCTGGGTGCATGGATGGAGGTGCTGGGAGAGGCGGGATTGCGTACGCTGCGTGCGGGTGTGATGGCGGATAGGCTTGGGGGTGGAGTTGTGGGTGCGGGTATGATGGGTGTAGGATTGGGTATGGGTTGCTGCTTATTGGAGGCGTGCTACCTGTTGCTGTGGGCGAGGGGAGGCGCTGGTGTAGGCCTAGATTCATGATGCCGGAGGGTTGGGGGGATGTGTTGGGTGGTTTTTTGGCGGTACTGTTGTTGGTGGTGTTTCCACTGGCTTTCTTGTCGGGATCGTTGATGTATGCTTGGTTGCTGCCAGGGACGCTTTTCGCAGCGAGATCCATACGTGAACTCAACGGGGACACTGGCGACGACACCGTAGACGACGAAGCGGAAGGCGGGCCGGATGTGCACACACCCGAGGGGACAAGCAGAGCATTGTTCTTGTCCTCTCGGCGCTGACCCTGGCCCTCCCGTCTGAAATCCTGGTTGTCACGACCGCTCGCTGCCCCCACAGGCACGGGTCGGAAGCCGTCGCCGTGCATGTACACGTCGTAGAACTCGGGGCTGCGCACGGCGGTGCCCAGGTTGGTCAGCCCGACCGTCTGCTCGAGGCTCAGTTCCCGCGGCACGCCGAACAGGTCCAGCCACTCGGGCAGCTGGTCCACGGCGACGAGGGGCACGATCGGGCCCGGGATCGTGACCGTGCCCGAGGCCGTGTGCTTGGTCACGCCGGGGCGCACGATGAAGTGCTGCGGGAGCGCGGTCTTCTGGTTGGTTGGCTTTGGGCTTTGTGATGGGCTAGTGGTGTTGTTGGGTTGGCGGGTGGGCAGCGCGGAGATGGAAGCGGTTCGTTGATGGCTTGTCGCTGCTGTTGCTGATCCTCCGCTGCTAACAGCACTTTGACGGGTGTTGGTGGTGATCATGGTCTCATGCCTCTTTCGTCTTCTTAGGTGTGCTAGTTACGCTCTAGACTTTATGTTAGATATGGAATGGGGTATCAGAAGAGAGGGTAACAGGATGTTGAAATTGAAACTTATGGGTTCCCCCCCTGTGTCTAGCAGTTTGATTTTATGCTGTTCATCTAGCATTACATAGTTTGGGCACCTGTTGCATCCGTTTGCTGTGTCAGTGTCCGTTTGTATATTCATCTAGCCGACCAATGAGAACATATGTTTGTCAGGTAACCCAGAATGAAAAGCCGTATCTATAGCAATTGTCTTGGGATGTACAGCTCTCATAATCAGAGAATGCTCAAGTTGTCTTGGATTCCAAATACTCATCTACCTGAGCCTTTCGAAACAACTTGGATTATTGTTTTATAGACACAAACCATGACTCATCTAAGCTCAACCCTGATGTTCGCCTCCAAGCCGTCAACGCAAAACCCAAGCTGTCGGGGCCCGTCCTGCAGCTCTACCTCACGCTTGACCCACTTACCAGGCTTACCGTCCGGTTGGGAGCTGTCCCCTAGATCTTCGGCATCTCCCGCATCCGTTTCTCCTCTCTTCTCCTCATCCTCTTCTTCGTCACTGTCTTCCACTTCGTCATCGAACCCGAAAACCGGATCCCATTCCCCTGTCTCCCAGATCAAACGCAGGCCAAGCGGTCTCGCCCCAAACAGCTTGCCGGCAATTCCCTTCACGGTATAGATATCAAAGCTCTTCGGGATCCTAGTCGTACGCTCAACGATCTTGTCCTCCTCGCCGGCGGGATGGAAGCTGAAGTGCACGGTAACCAATCTCGCCTCCAGGAAGGCCGGGTTGATCTCTTTCCGCCTATTGACTACAGGCGGCCCGTATAGCTCACATAGCTCGGCAAAGCGCTTGTGCCGCTTGATGACCTCTGCCTCTTGATCCTCCGGGACAGCGGCTAGATGCTTGCCGATGCGGGCTAGGTAGAACATTTCCGCATCCTGGCGGTCGGAGTTTGAGATTGTGCCGAAGTTCAGAGTCTTGAGATTCGCTATGCGACCAACCGTGAACATGTATGCTTCATCTGTGATGCTCTTGGACTGGGTTGAGAATTCGGGGTCCGGATTGTCATATATAGGATTGTGGGAGAAGCGAAGAGATGTTAAGCCTGGGAAGCAATTCGGTAGCACATCGATGAAATCCCATGATGATACTTTATTGTACGACAAGTCTAGATATTTCAAGCTCGTTGGGAATACCGGTAGAGCATGAGACGGGTCCTGGGTGATCGTAGATATATGGTTGCCCTTGAGGTGCAGATTACGAAGAGCCTTCAACCCAGCCAAACTAGCGACGTCAGCGATGGTAATAAAGTTATTAAACTCTAGATTCAATGAGACGAGAGTAGAAGCGAGTGTCGACAAAGGTGTTTCTGGTAAAAATGATAACTGGTTCGCGCTGGCTGAAAGCGTTGAGAGTGTTTGAAACTTGGTTGCGACATGGCAAATTTCTTCCCAACTCATAAACGTCTCTTCAAGAGCTAAATCTTTGACTTCTTTCAGAACATCATGGGAGTTTCCTAGGACCTCATCATTGAATATATCCTGAAATCGATTGCCGCTAGTTCTCATTAGCGACTTAAAACACGGGATACGGTGAGACGACTCACTTCAAGCGTAAACTCCGCAGAGCAGGCAACTCAGAACAGATCTCTACAACTTGTCCAAGTTTCTGGAAGAGATTCCTACTAAGGTCTAGCTCGACTATCTTAGGGCAGACCTCACTGAGGGGTTTATCGCCTTCCGAGTAGGCTGATGCGATGCGCGAACTGTCGACGATGACAACTCTCAGTTCAGCTAATTGGGCTTGCTTGCGCTGGATCTTATCGAAACCAACTTCCTCTGCTACTTTATTCGAAAATTTAATGACGGCAGTATTGGTCAGCTCAGAGGCGTATTTCTCAGTTATCGCTTTTATAAAACTTTGTGGTTTCTCCGTAGGCCGCGTTGGCCGTACGAAGGATGCGGCATTTGGTGATTTGGATCGGCCTTCTCCTAGTTAGATTATGATAGTTCTATCTTATTTGACGACTTACAAGTAAAATACCTCACTCCTTTATTAGACCCGTCATGTTTTCCTCGTGTTGGGTCGTCCCATTCTACGCCAAGCCAGCTACCAGATGTACCACTGACTTCGCCGATATACCGGACCGTGCAGACGGCTCCATCATAGGATAATCGGTCGCCGACCTTGAAGTTAGTCGCCATAGGGATCGCAGAAGAGTCATAAAACCATTCATGAGATTTGCCTGCGGTGGCAGACAACTCAATCCGGTCTGTGTTGTTGTAAATGTGCAGTGGAAGGTATCCATACTTAGGAGTAGATACTACCTAGGTACTATCAGGCAACAAGTTTTATTGGGGTCGTTACGGCGTCACAAGAGGAGCATTACGGGGTACAAACTGCACCTAGCCCCTGAATTACCACCAATTAGATAGGAAGGCACGGAGGGCAGGCGATAACGACGATAAAAGGCTTCAATGATATTTGATAATTATTCGATTCTGTAACTGCATATTACACACCGCTTCGAACTTTTAGACCTTATGAAATAAATACAATACAGATACCCATATCCCTAATAGTTTCACTTATAGCTTGCTCTTAGATTCTCTCACGACCTTCATCAACGCTCTTCCGTTGCTCAGGCACACCTTTCCGCCCGCAACCTTCACCTCGAACCTAATCTCCTCCCATTCGCCCTTCTTCTCTCCCGTTCTCCACACCGATGTAACTATCTTGTCTCCAGGCCTAACAGGACTCGCAAACCGAGCCTGGAATTCCTTGATATTGGCAGGGTCGCTACCTCCAAGCTGCTGCAACAGGACGTGGGCGGAGTAGTTGAACGAGTATAAGCCGTGGATGATGACGCCGCCGAAGCCCATCTTCTTGCCCGGCTCCGGGTGCGCGTGTAGAGGGTTGTAGTCGCCATTGAGACGGTACAGCAGCGGCGTCTGCGCTGTGGTCTGGTGCTCAACCACTGCGTCGGGCGTCTTGCCCTTAGGAGGAGGGAAGTTCTCGGTCGCGGGACCCTTAGGACCACCCCAGTTGCCTTGTGCGACGTAAAATGAGCTGCCGATGGCGCGCGAGTAGACCTCGCCGGTGCCGGCATCAACGAGGTCCTGCTGGATCTCGACGACGGAGCCCGGGCGGCCCTTGTCATAAACACCTAGGACCTTGGAACGGACCTCAAATTTCTTGCCAGCGGACGAGGTCGGGAGGGGCTTGAGGAACTGGACCAATCGCTGGCCATCGACGACTCGTCGCGCATCGAATTCGGGGACGCCGGGGATTCGGATGGCCTTCTGCTCGGCATAGAAGTCTATGACATCTTGCTGGGTCTTCTTGAACGCTGCGTAGTTGTTAGTATAGCCCACGTACATGCCAATTGATCTGGGACAATGCAAGGCGCTTACGAAGAATGACCGGGTAGGTCGGGAATACGGAGAATTTGGGATCGAGTTCCTGCTAGACCATTAGATGTTGATTCCACCAGACACATAAGCATGCATGAGATAAGATTAGTCAGATACTGACATATAAGAAGTGAAGCTCATCTGATGTGCAGCCTACGGTGTTGGCGAACAGCAGGACATCACGCTTTGTCCACGATACCTCGACGGGAGGATATTCGAAACCAGCACCGGGACCACTCATTTTCGTTTTACTTTGATGATTTAGTGTTGGATAATAGCCGTAAAGTAGTATTAATTTAGAGCAAAAGCAACGCTTTATTAAGGTATATCCGATTTGGTGGCCTATTACCTGATATGTTTATAACCGTCAATTGAATCTCTCATGCAAAATGATGCCGTCTGATGTTCCCCATCTTTATCCTCCGCAAGCCGAGGTTCATTGTTGTGGAGTGTTTTAACTTTACTTAAAACGGTAAGATATACTACCAAGGTTCACGCCAGCTTGTTTAGTGCATCGGTAATTAGATAATCAATGGATTCTTAAATGGTAGCTTTAAGCTTAAGGCCCGGACCTAATAGTGATCTATCCGCCGAGTTTTAGTGAATAACTGCCGTAGCTTAGGGAGTTCAATTATTGAGAAAAGGCGCTATATGGTGCGAGCATGCTTTAAATAAATGTGCGTAATTCTCGACCTGAACCTTCAGATGATCACAGCTCTTGTCTTGGCACCTGTAATGTGTCATTATCGTCTGTCAAAAAGATCTAATCGGCATATCAATGTGACGTGCAGGACATGGCACAGGTACCTCCCTGGCAGCTGCGTCACTCTGCCAGACACACGCCGCGGCAACTACGATGGAGATATTAAATATTGTAAATCTATATAATACCAGGTATCTCACCAATAATTTTGCCTTCGACGAAACTTCCACAACCATTCACATTCTCATTCACGCTTACCCTCGCTCTTTCAAAAATAGTACAATCGCAAACTTCATTATCACCGATTTATTTGGTCAGTCTTGACAACAACTTAAAAACAGCTTGGAGACATCCGACGTAAGTATATAATTTCTATTTCCCTCATTCTAGAACAACATGTCATTGTTTCGTCTTCATCTCAGTTTTTCATATATAGCGACACGTCGCGAATACATCTACTTTATGCGTATCTAATATTTTTTTTTTCCTTTTTTTCCCTCGTCTTGATCCATCGCCAACCTATGAACGAGCAGAAGCTAGCTCGTATAATAATTCTAAGAAAATGCGACACCCACTAACACCGTACCACAGTTGATCACAGTTCAGATCACGATTTCGTCACACCACTCTAACTAAGGAAGCATTCTAGAGTAGTACTCTGAGAACCATTTTCGGATTCTTCACAATGAGTTCGAGCAAGCAGTATCTTCCAACACGACCTAAGAGACAGGACAAGGCAAAAATGAAGGAGGATATTGTCGACGAGGCTCATCCCGATGAAACCTAGAAGAGTTCATCGAGTCCAGTCAAACGTCGAAAAGAAACAAAGGACGATGGCTATGATGAGAGTGAACCTTCACCTTCTAGGGAGCCAGATTGTGATGAGACGCCTAAGAAACGCAGGAAGGTCAGCAACGCAGAATGCCAACAGTGGATGGCCGGTCTCTACGACGACAAGACTGCAAACGCCGCTACCTTTTATGTAAGTTCCTTACCACTCTCCCTTGAACCATATACATACAGCGATATATATTAATATTAACCTTGCCCAGGGAAAATCAGGACAGCGATCAACAGTTGAGCAGGATTCATCATTAGATGCTGTACGCGATTCGGGACGTGTTAGTCACAACTCGAATCGTTCATCCCGTACTGCAGAATCCGAGGTAAGCGTGGCTTCAAGCAACAACATGCTACAAAAGCTCATACGTGAACGAGAACGACGTGAATATCGTCAGCAGTTCGCACACCCTGGGCCTGCTCCTCCTGCTCCTCGTCCTCACTATCTTCCTAACCCCGACCCTAATCCGCAACCTCAGCATCAGCCGTGGCCTCAGCTTCCACCTCACCATCTCTACTCACCAGAGCGACCCAGGCTGGTTTATATGGATATCAGTCAAGGTTATCCAATTCCAGTCTCGAATTTACCACCTAATTACAGGTCAAATGTGGCTCCTGTAGCTTATCATCCGCTCTTTGATCTTCCTCCTCCTCGCGGACACCCTATGCCCCCACTCTTTTATACGGCCCCTATAGCTCCGGCGGCGCATCAGAATAGCTATTCCTCTACTCCTCCTCGCGCTCCAGGAGCTAGTAATATAAGAAGGGCCCGGGCTAATCAAGACAACAAGAAACCTACCGCTGAGAGCAAGTAGACCAATTGACTGGGATGAAGGTTCACCACCCAGGAACCTTGGGAGTTAGAACTTTCGGTCTGATTTAATCAAAGCATAGGTGTCCCGCCGACGTCATGTTATGCAAGGCGCATGAGTGCATAGGGCCTTGGAAGGATTTCTCTGAGGTGGATATTTTCTTTGTGTCGCCTGCGCCGAATTAGCGGTGGTTTGAGGCTGGCATGCTGAAGGTGGATAGTGACAATACAATCTGATAAAATCGCCGTAATTGTCCTAATTAGTGCTTTACCTTTTCCACCAATGAGAGCTAACCCCAAGCTCTCCAGGCTTCGGCAAGTTATCCAATAGGAGTTATCTAATAGCTAATAGCGGGATTCATACCCGTGGTAGCAGACTGGTAAAGCGCGGGGAGTTGCTAAGTTGAGAACGCCGATCGACCTCCGGGTTGTAGCGGGTTAAATACAGCCGAGAGCTGGAGAGCTGGAGCTCTCTCAATTCAATGATTTCCTTTTTAACATTTCCAGCGAAGTAGAGTACACATATTGTTTTGCAGTAGAAGATAGGTAGAGTATATCAATTGCCTGAAATGTTATGAAAATGTCGGAAAAGCTCATCAGCGCAAAGGAAGGTAAGATAAGGGTCTGAATGGTTCTTTTATACCCGATCTATTTCCATCCGTGCACTGTCACTGACAATTGCACGATCTCTCAGTCGAAAAGCACACGACAAGCGACAGTTGCTGGGTTGTGCTGTACGGTAACGTCTATGACGTGACCAAATTTCTCCCCGAGCACCCGGGGGGCTCCAAAATCATCCTACAACTCGCCGGCCGCGATGCTACGGAGGAATACGACCCCATACATCCTCCGGGCACACTAGAGGAAAACCTGAAGCCCGAGGCTAAGCTGGGCCGCATCGATCCCCAGACCATAGCTAAGACTAGCGGGCCGGAAACTAAAGAGGAGAAGGAGGAGGAAGGCCCGCCGCCGATGGAGAGCTTGCTCAATTTGAACGAGATCGAGGAGGTCGCCACGAAACGCATGCCCGAGAAGGCGTGGGCGTACTACTACTCGGCGAGCGACGACCAGATCACCAAGTCGTTCAACAACGCCGTGTACAAGGAGATCCTGCTGCGGCCGCGCGTCTTCGTCGACTGCACGAACTGCGACACGTCGACGTCGCTGCTGGGCCACAGGGTCGGCCTCCCGATCTTCGTGGCGCCGGCGGCCATGGCGCGGCTCGGACACCCGGACGGCGAGGCCGGGATCGCACGCGCGTGCGCAAGGTTCGGCGCGCTCCAGGTCATCTCGAACAACGCCAGCATGACGCCCGAGCAGGTCGTCGCGGACGCGGCGCCGGGCCAGGTCTTCGGATGGCAGCTGTACGTGCAGAACGACCGGGCGAGAAGCGAGGCGATGCTCGCGCGCGTCAACAGGATGCGCGACAGGTTCAAGTTCGTCGTTCTCACGCTCGACGCGCCGGCCCCCGGCAAGCGCGAGCTCGACGAGAAGCAGAACTTCAAGAACGCGACGAAAGTCGCGTCGGGCGTGAAGACGGACGACGAGCCGAGCAGGCCTGGGGGTGGGGGAGTCGGGCAGCAGCTTTTCTTCGGCACGGCGTCCGATCTCACGTGGAAGGTCACGCTGCCGTGGTTAGCAAAACACACGGACCTGCCGATCGTGCTGAAGGGCGTGCATACGCACGAGGACGCGTTCCTGGCGGCGCGCCACGCGCCCCAGGTTAAGGCTGTTATCTTGTCGAATCACGGCGGCAGGGCGCTGGATACGGCGTCCCCGCCCGTGTATACGCTTCTCGAGATCAGGAAGTATTGCCCCGAGGTCTTTGATAAGATCGAGGTCTGGGTCGACGGCGGGATTAAGAGGGGGACGGATGTGGTGAAGGCGCTGGCGCTGGGGGCTAGGGCTGTGGGTGTTGGACGGGCGGCGTTGTTTGGGCTCGGGGCTGGTGGGCAGGCGGGCGTGGAGAGGACTTTGGAGAGTAAGTTGAATTTTTTTATTCTATTTTTACGTGTTTGCTGTTGAGGTCTATGTTACTGACGCGGGCGAATAGTCCTGAAGGCGGAGACGGAGACGTGTATGAGGTTACTGGGCGTGCAGAACGTGAGCGAGTTGGGACCGAGACATGTGAGTGTTACTTGCCCCATTTCCCCTTTTCTATATGTGGTCATGAGGACTGACGTGGTTTGTTACAGATCAACACCAGCAAAGTAGAGAGGGATATATTCAATGGTGGTGCGGGGCTGGAGACTTTTGGACTGTGGGATAAGGTCAAGTCCAAGCTATGAGTTACGATGGCCATATGGGGTATAGATAGGATAGGTATTTGATTGTATGATTTATAGTAGCATTTGATATAACTAGAACAGCGAAATAATGATCTTATTTTGGATAACTATTATATTTCAAAGTTGGCTTCTAACTGTGTGTCAGTTCTGTTGTATGTGAACTATACACTTGGTTGAAATAATGGACATTATATGGCGGCTAGTCGCGGTGGTCTGGGTGTTTTCATGATCACTTTTGAATCTATGCTTTCAACATCGCAGTATACCGGGTATTCAGCGTAATGGTATCGGTGTTACTATTTTCGTGAGCGAAGAATTTAGCACTGAAAATGGCCTTGGATTTTCCGGCTTCAGCAGACAATTCATAAATCCATGACTTCCGTTGAGATGGCTGCTGCACCGGCATATATCATCTGCAGGTAGCCGAGGTCACATATTTGCTCCGTCCAGTCTCTTATGTCACATTTGTCTCAGAATACTTCGTTTTCCGCTTATTTTACGAACAAAGAGTAATAACAACCCGGCATCACTTGCTTAGACACCTATAATGAACGTACTTAAGAATTAGTCAGACTTCTTTCCCCAGGTTTTCTCCAGGTTTTCAGGTTTCAATGTGGAGGACTATATGGAGGACTTAACCTACCAGGATATCCTTCCAGGGGGCACAATTGATCCAATCAGCATCTTGCCCTTATACCACATAAGACGCCTTGCATGTTATGTTCACCTACCTAGGTACTTTGACAAGCAAACTTGGAAAACTTGGAGCAAAGAATTTTCATGTGCTCGTTCGCTACACCGAGGAAGAGAACGCCATTGGCTTCGATCTATAAGATTTACACGGCCCGATCTATTACTCCTCGAGCATCTCTGGGGTATCTGAGTTCGTGTCGCTTCGAAACAGGAAGGATCTCCTCCTCATACTATCTCCTCATTGGCGGACGTACTGTCGTGTAAGGTAACTAGCGTATTATAGGGGTCAAGTTGGTAATTGTGTAACTTGGCCTAGTCAATTTGGCCGAGCTAGCAAGCCTCTTCTCGGGGGAAGCTGTGAGGGTAACTCTTACAGGTCGACGCCAACGGCAGTGACAATCTTGATAATACTTATGGCAAGTAGGAAGGAATAGAAAGAGGGGGACAATGTGCCGCTACCACCCTAACACATAGGACCTTTCCAAGATCATGGGTTCGCAATGGTTGGTTGCGTACACGCCCCTTGCGAGACGCGGCTTGCCCTTAAAACATGTGATGATCCCTTTCAAACTGTTATTATACAACAGCTGCCCTTCTTTTTATTAATTCCGCGACAATTGACTCCTAGTCTGCAACTATCGCCATCCCCTGAATGAGAAGAGTGCGCTTTTAGATTCGAAGAAAAAGAAAAAGGGAGACTAGAAAGATGGCGGAGGCAACAAACGAGGGAGGCGCGAGTATTGGGAATGGCGGAAACGGCAAAAGTACTAGCAAGAGCTCAAGGGGCCATTGCAAAAGGTTATGGTGGCTTTACGTGTTGATAATACTCGTCATTGCGGTAGTTGTCGTTGTGCCTTGCGTGTAAGTCAACACCAATCAAGATTTAGTCACTACCTAAGAACATGATTAAGTATGTATTCAGGATACTCGTGGTCGTCCCGAGGATGGCTCAAAATAAGCTCGACGAGGCCAGGTTGACTATCGATGGCATCAGCGTTACCAAAGTCCAGACCAACTCTCTCAATATGGCCATCAACTCGACAATCACCACAGACGGATCGACTCATGCCACCATAGATGGATTCGAAGGGACCATGTATCTAGCAGACGCCAACCCTCCCCTTGCGTTCGCAAAGATCAACTTTCCAGAGACGACGTCGGACGCCCACCAGACGGTTGATATTAGCCAGGAAATCCCGATCTCGGACCAGAACGCTTTTACGACGTTCAATGAGCAACTCATCCAGCGCGAATCTGTCAATGTGTTGGTAAAAGGGGACACACATGTCCACGTCCGTGGAATATCCCGCGCCTATAGTGTAACCTTTAGCAAGACGGTCTCGCTTAAGGGGCTTGACGACTTTAAGGACCTCAGTGTCACGAACCCGCATGTGAGCCTCGCACAGGCTGACAACTTCAACGCTACTGCCCATATCCCCAACCCATCTTCGTTGACGCTAGACGTCGTAAGTTTTCTAGCACTCCTCCCCAACCAAATTCCCAGTGTCGTGATACTCAGGTATTAGCGGATTGAAGGGGGATGGGAGACTAATATGCGTTACTCAGGGCAATACTACTTTCCACACATACTTGAATGGCAGCGAAATCGGGACGTCGTACATATTAAATATGGTCCTACACCCAGGGACGAATGACTTTTTCATCTGGGCTGATATCAACAATACAGCTGTCCTTAACGCACTAACAAAACGACCCACGTGCGAGCGCAACGGCACCCTTACGTTCGAACTGTCTGGGAAGAATGTGACGAATCTTGGTCAGCCCATACCGTACTTCGCCAATTCATTGGCTGCTAGTAACATGAGCGTTGATATCCCCATCGGTCAAGCGATCAAGAGTGATATTGGTATCTCGGTTGGATGTATGGATTAATATGGATTCTGATGTCGCCTACTTTGGGAATGTTAGCAGGTTTAGATTTAAGTGAAAAAGTGGAATTATAATGATAGCTCACTACCTAAGTGATATGCCACCGAAGGGTGGTCCCATGAATAGGGGTAAGGGGTAAGAAATAAAGATGGGCTGCTTAATAGTTACCACTTTTCTAATCGAACTCACTAATGCAGACTTCTGATGCCAATGGCAGTAACAGACAGTGTCTTAATGACATCCATAAGCCAAATGTTAGATATTCTTAAAGTCCCATCATGTATTTATCGAAACCATTCGTATTCCAATCTAGAGTGGCGAAATTAATTACACCAAAACCCAAGCACATGGATTCCAACTCCCGGTCATACCTAATCTATGGGTTGAATGAATCAAATCCATCCCAGTGACGACATTCAAACAATATCTATTTCTCATATACAGTTCCAACAATCGCCGTACGAGCAGAGTCAGGATTGTACTCTTCGAGCGTCGGCGTATCGGCGAACAAGCCCAGGGCATGAGAAGGCGGATATCGGGTACCATGGCATGACGCCGCATCGACAAGCGACCTAATATGCGCGGTCTCCTCAGCAGTCAACTCGACAGAAGCCGCCGCAAAATTCTCTTCTAGCGTAGCGATTTTCGTAGTCCTACCGCGAAACAAATCCCATTAGCAGACAAACACCCAACCAACGAAACCGTCTAGGTACCTAGGTAGGTAATTCACTGCCACTAACTCACCCCGGAATAGGAAAAATATCATCCCCCTGCGCCAGCAGCCAAGCGAGCGTCAGCTGCGCGGCCGTGCACCCCTTCTTCTTCCCCTCGGCGATCCGCCGCAGCTCGTCAACGACTTCCAGGTTCTCGGGGAAGTTCTCGGCCGAGAAGCGCGGGTAGCTCGCGCGCACGTCGCCCGGCCCGAAGTCCGCGGCGCTGCGCACGCGGCCCGTGAGCAGCCCGCGCGAGAGCGGGCTGTAGGCTACGATGGCGACGCCTAACTCGCGGCAGGTGGCGAGTAAGGAGTTTGCGGGGGTCTCGATTTCGGTTGTGAAGGGGCTGTATTCGATTTGGACGGTGGTGATGGGGTGGATGGCGTGGGCGCGTCGGAGGGTGGTGGCGGAGACTTCGCTTAGGCCTATGTGGCGGATTTTGCCTTGGCTTTTTTGGGTTGGGGTGTTAGCTTTTGCTTTCCAGGTAGATTCATGAGGTTTTCATCGGAGGTTTCGTGGACTTTTGGTGTTTGGCAAGGGTGGTGAAATAGGGGTAGAGGTAGGTAAGGGGGAAGTAAAAGACGCACTCCTTCAACTTGACCATCTCGGCGATGATAAGCTCGATCGGCGTGCTGCCGTCAAGGCGGTGCGGGTAGTATAGGTCGATGTAGCCGATGCCCATACGCTTCAAGCTCTTGTCGCAGGCCTCGCTCACGTACGCGGCGTCGCCGCGGAAACTGAATCTGCCGCCGTCTAAGACGACGGCGCCGAACTTGGTCGCGAGGAATATGTCAGAACGCTTGCCGGTCTTGGCGAACCATTTTCCTATGATGTCCTCGGAGTCACCCTGTTGTAGGGGTTCGAATACATGTTAATTTTGAAAATGGAAGTCTATCATAGTATGATAATGTTGCGGAGAGGCTTACGTAGAAGTCGCTGGTGTCCCAAAAAGTCTCACCGATTTTATGGGCATGGTCGAGGAGCTCGATTCGCTGTTCGTCCGGCATGGGCTTTCCGTAGCTCATCGAGAGACCCATAGTGCCGAAGCCGATTCGAGGGACCAGAGGGCCGTTTTTGCCTAATGGACGAGTTGGGACGGAAGACATGGTTAGGTATTGATTAGGTGCTGAGCTAGGTGTAGTGTATCGGTAGGTCGAATACGGAGGTAGTTAGATAGGAGTGAGTTTGAAGCATGAAGACTTGATGACTGGAGAAGATCATATTCGATATTTCCATCAGACAGGACCGTATATTTATATCATGACCAAAGGTAGGGAGTAAGGAAGTTCATAATAAGAGCTCACTCCATATTCTCCGCGTCAGTCATGTGTAGTCCGCTCCGCTGGTGCGGACTAGGAGTGGAGCTTTGGGGTTGCGGAGTTGTGGCAAGTTCCTGCCTGTATGAGAGGAACACTCCTATTCTAGAAGTCGTCTACTTGTCTCGTAGCAAAACGTCTTCACTTCGTCCAAACCGAAAGATCTAATAGGAAAAGGTTAATAATCGAGGGAATGGTGGTTGTGATAGGCGAACGCTTACAAGGTCAAGAAAGCTAAGGCAAAGTCATCTATGTCGTCTCCTTTTCCAGTCCGCAGAAATTCGTCAAAGCAAAAGGCAGATATAATCCACATGGGCTTTTCGTTCCATGCTCTATAGAAATCAAAAGAGTTCGTCGCAGTCCATAGATGTCTCGATAGGGTTGATCGATGGATATATTCCCATTTCCCAAAATTATCTGGGCTCACAGGTTAGCTGTGGATTCAAAAATAGACAAGTCGATGCTATTACCTTCATCACCTCGGTCCTTCAACAAGTCCCAGAAAGTTTTGAGAGCGTGGCATATGATATAGGTCCTCCTGACACTTTCTGCGAACACCCAACGCTAAAGATTGTCAGTGACCATGTGCTTCCTAATGTAGAAACTCATTCTTCAAACTTACTTCCCAAGACTCAGGTTGCCTTTTGCGAAGTTCAGTCATATCCAGTTCAGCTACATCGTCAAGGTTGTCCCTTATATTGTTCAACTCTTCGTTCCATGATTCCAGAATAGGCAAATCATTCTCGGCTCGTTGGCCAAGGGAGATGTCTCCATCAAACATGCAAATAGTTTGGTAAACTACCAGGGCATGAACCCTCGCAAGTTTTTCCCGTGGTGTAAATGATACACCACTGGCAGTGTTTATGAGATTATTGACGTTCTCGTGAAGAATCTTTAGGACGAAGCCGCGAGTTTCTTTCGTCTGGTTTGTGTATAGGACGCACGTAGCGAATGCCTGTAAGATCCAGCGCGGCGTGTTTCCTACGTACAGCTGGCTATGCATGTATATAGTTGACTTATTCTGAGCAAATGTAACATGAAAGTTTTTGAAGACATTTACTGCGTAGGCAATTCTCGACGAAGGGTCGGCAAGTTGCCACGGGGCATAATCGTCCTACGGTCATAAGAATTAACGCAGGAAAAGACCTGAAGTGCTATATAGACACTTACACAGACGGGTGCTATCCTGGAATAATCTGGTCGCGTTAGGGCTTTACTCGTTGGCGAAGACGCCATTGGCACGTCTCGTCCCAGGAGATCAGACAACCCATATGTATCACCGAATGTACTCCCAGACATTGAATTTAGCAGAGACTCTAAAGTCCCATCGATTTGTAGTGTCGCGTCAGGTAGAGCTACGTCTGCGTCAAATGCGGTAGAGAACCCGCCATCGTTCAACACAAAGCCGCTGTCATAGGACGCTGAAGAAGGACTAGCAACAGTGTCTACGCCGATAGAACCATTTGCGGAATTATAACGGGGTTGCATATCCGACTTGCCTCCATATGAACAAGGACATCTCTTCCTAACACAGTTTCCGCAGGTCGGCGTCTGCTTATCGCAACGTCGCTTGCTTTTTACGCAGGCGTTGCAACTTTTCTGCCGCGACGATATCCCGCCAGGAGCCATGGATTCTGCTGCGGAACAATGACTCAGAGATGGGAGGATAGACGTTATGAATAAATGCTAACCGCTTAGCAATAGATAATCCGCACATAGAAAAAAACTGTACATGTGTTTGTTCTGGTAGAATGAGAGGATGTCCTAACGAACACGACAAGAGAAGGCCTACAAAGGCTGACGTTGGAAGTCCGCAACTCCGCCGCCGATTCATGCCAACTCCGCAAGATCCACTTAGAGCAATCCGCCACCATTTACAATTCTAGATTACGGGAGTGCTGATTCAGCTCAGTACATAGTTGAGGCCGCAAAGCTTTGAGTGACGCTTCACGAAAATATTTTAGGGCACAAGAAGAATTGAGCTCCTTCTCAATTCCAACACCGAGAGGGCTCTCATTTATCTTGCGACGGTCTTAGTGGCTGAGCTGAAATATACAGTGTAGCCTGGGGCATACTAGGTATTTATTTGTACGACATTCGCAAGATAGCTGGCTTGTGCTTATAATTTTGAAATGTAGTGGTTATATTTACTATAGTCAGGAACCCCTATCCCTTCTCTCCCAAGATGCTTGTAGCTATAATGACTACCTATACCTACTAGTGGTGAATATCAGCAATCGCCGTTGAAATTTTTCCGTATTCCTGTACACACCTAGGTATGTTCCGTGTAGTTGAAGTCTGTTACGTACGACTTCGTAGTGCGGTCAAGTTCATAGGTGACCACAATGACGGGCACCAGGCTCGCTGCAGTCGCACTTCTGTATACCATTTCACAGTAAGCGGCATCTGATTAGCTTGAAGGTGTTCCAAATAACTCCATCGTCCTCTGAAACTGTTACACCAGATCCCGAAAGCCACGGTGCTGGTGTCACGACTGGCTGGGCTCCATCGTGGATTCTAGCATGGCAACCGTTGTTTCAGTAGATGAAGAGGTTCAGCTAGTAGATTGGTTCGCGAGAAGCACGCTGGCATGAGACATTAGCCAGGATACGCGAGGGATGACTGGTAAAAGATGGTGCTCCACTGGTTCATTTGTATAGTATAGACGTGGCGATGCTAAGGAAAAAAGAAAAGAACTTTACTCGGAAGTCGTCTCAAAATGTCCCAACCAGTCGGCACGCAAGGAAAACGAGAACCTGGAGGCCGCTGAATCGCGAATTCCTGCCTATTCAAGATCTAGATTCGGCCGTCAAGCGGCATAGCGGGAGAGGCCTTGCAGACGGAACCCGGCAGGACTTTCAAGCAAACCCGCCCAGCTCCTTACAGAACGCGATACATCCGCGTCCGAGACAGACGGGTCCCACGCTGTGGCAGGTCGGACTATCGCATCCAGATCGCGCTACCTCGGGGTCTAGAAACGTGGTAGAGAAGGTACAGAAATCCTGCCGTGCCCCCAAAAGTCCCATGTCTCACCTGCTACCCCGAAATTTTGGAAAGGGGGAAATCCCACGGGATCCGATTTCCTGGGGCAAAAAAAACGTGAGGACAAAGATCCGTCGAAAGGAGGAGGGAAGTGTTTGACGAACGGTCTCGCCAGCGTCTTCCCCTTAAGGAAAATAGGTGAGGCCATCGTACCACGTAGGGCCTCCTGAATTACACAAGGTAGATAGGTTCCTGTGAGGTAGTTGGGATAAATCGAGGACGGTGAAGGTTGTCTAACAAGTTGAAAATTATCTAAGTACGTAGGCAGTCTTAACTTCTCGCCGTATAGGAAACCTGACTATTCTCATACGTAGTACGTCCCCTGAGGCTTTGGTTATCCCCCAGGTCAAGAGTTTAGCGAGATGTGACGGTGCTACTGTGCAGGTTGGCACCGAAACTATTGGCCAGCCGTGCGATAAAAGAGTTGCCGTTCATACTAATCAATTGCCCCTGGCGTTAACTATTGACGAACATCGTCTCTATGTGATCAAGTTGTACCAAATTGTATATGCCGTATATCCGAGAGAGTAGATACTGTTTCTTCGCAACGCACGGGACGTAGCACGATTGGACTTGAGTGTACGCATGCATTTGTTTTCTGATTCTAACCTTGAGCGAGAGCTCAGGACTAAGCGCTGAAGTTGTTCAAAACTTCAACGGTCATCAAAGAACATGCTATCGTCTCGTGATGATATATCACTCTCAACACTCCTCCCTATTCACAAATGCAAGGAAGGATTCTAAGTGCCGCGGCCGTCTCCGAACCTATTTGTCGCCGCGGTGGCGCCGTGTAGTGAATAGTTGAATAGTGCCATAGCTGACGCCAGGAACTAATCGGCGGATTCGAATAACCAGGGGTAATCCACGCCGGGATTCGAATCATTCAGCTCGTGGCATGCTCGTCAGCATGCATCCACATACATACCTAGTATACAATATTACATCACAATCGTCGGTCAAGGCCTGTCCGTAGGATCATATAATTCGCTTGTAGAATTTAGCATCGCGAATAAGCATAGATCTAAGCGCAGGGCATGGATAACCCGTCTGGTTAGCCTCTTAGGTTTCGCCCCCTACATACGCACGTAGAGCCTCCACGTTGGCGTCACAGACGGGATGGCCCCCCGGCGGGAGTGGCGCGCGGATCCTATTCCTTCGGCGATACCCAGCAGACCGAGGTGTATGAAAAGGAAACTGCCAAAGGAGAAAGCAACTGATTTTCCAGGTTTCGCAATGCCTCGACGTGTGTGCTCGGTAGGTCTCAGACCACACCAGCTACGAAGCTTACAGGCCAAAAAGCTTGCGAAGTCAAGTAAGGGTTAGCTCTTAGTAACAATCAGCTGTGCTGCAGTGGTGATCCCGAGAGGAGTCGGCTCGGATTAGGCGAAAGCGGAAGTTCCTCCATAAGGATCTTCCACGCAGCATCAAACTAACTATCGACTAATTAGTACATAGTGAATATGCGTGCTTATTTTTTTCTTCGAATGCCATTCGGATGGAGGACGAATCGAGCTTAGGCGTTTGAATACTTTGTAATACTGCATGTATGCCTAAGCCGGTAGGGTGTCCGTGGTAAACTCCATGAAATAGCGAGGCTATTGAAAGGCCGAGGTCTAACTATTATAGTATGCTAATGATCGAAAATGTGGCTGGATTCTATCCTACTAGTTCCCGTCGGACACGGTTTAATTCCGCTTAGGGTCTCCAGACGCTGTGTATCGTCCTCGGTAAGGCTAGATCTCTTGGACCCCCCACGTGTAAGACGAATAGCTTCAAGGCTAGTTTCTCGTGGGAAGAATGAACTACGCAACAATAACGCGAGGGAGAAGAGCGCATAGATCGTATTCATCTACGTGCTAGATCGCTCTACCCCGTGCATCGATCCAGGTGCGGATAGCAAAAAGCAACGGCTGCAGTCGGAAGAATCCATAGTAGAGATCTCCTTAGGCGGAGAGCGGACGCCGTCTTTTCTTTTCTCGCATCCAATAGTTCAACGGTTCATTGAACAGTCCCCAACCTTGCGCGAACCGCTGGTACGACGTAGGCTGGTACCAACTCGAAGGCAACCGTGAGAATTACCGCCCGAAATCATAATCGAATCTCGTGTTGTCAACTTTACGTAGATCAGCTTTTATATCAAAATTGAAATGCTGGCTGAGTATAGTCTCTATTTGTCCCTGGTCCTAGCCCGATTAGTTTATAAAGCCGCCAAATGGCATGACTTTTACTCCTACCTGGTGTTGCACAGTCACTATACTGATGGGTCCTAGACTGCTTTACGAACACTACGCACATAGGCGCGCTACTAAATACGTAGTATGGCTCTCGGTAGATGTTGCATGGTATCACATTCGTAAAGGTGGCCGATCCTTGGGGAGCTGATCGTGTCGTTCTAAAATAATCTTGGCGCCCTTATATGGCAGATACAGTAAGCAGAAAAGGGTTAATAAGCTACCTATATCGGTGTAGCGCGATGGAGTGCATAAGGCATTGCACGGGAGACAGGTTTACCGTTCTATATGTTCTGTAAGGAACAGAAGTGGTGCGCTTCCTAGACTCTTTTGATATTAGACCGAGAAGCATCCCATCGAGTACCTTTCTACGAATAGAAGCAGACTTGGTACAAATACCCTTAAAAAGAATAACGTGAGCTACCGGTAGCCCTGTTATTTCTAGTCCGGGGACCTGGCAAGGATATTCACCACGGGCCAGTATGAGGCTTGACTTTTTAATATCAGATCTGGGTGCTATCGAATAATAGCTCGGCCAAAAAAAGATAGGGAACGGCCGAACCAGGACGAGGATCTCACTCCCGAAATGACGAGAATCACCGATTAACCCTGCTTTGTTGCTAGCCTTACTACTACGCAGAGACGATACCTGGTGAGCTTGGCACAGCACAGGGAATCAGGGATATGGCGGAGGCGCTAGCGAAGGGAAAATTCCTTTTAAGTGTATGAGGAACGTGGCATGCCGCATGCCGCGCCCACGCCCACACCAACACCAAAGCTTGGGGGGGTGAAAGGGATGGGGAAACTTGTGAGCCTAAACGGGGTCACGATGAAAAAATTTAGGAGGGGGGTGGGAACGATCACCGTTATCCGCCTTGCAGGCATGGAACCCTGACTGGGTGATGATTGGTACCGATTTCTAACTTCCTGTAGGCTATCACATATGTAGGCCAATTTACGTTTGTAGTTTGTAGTTTGCAGTTTGCAGTGCCGGCGGCCCCCAAGTATCTGCGTGTCGTTGACGATGAAGATATCTGATCTAACAGGCCTTGATACGTACTGGCAGCCTTATGCCGTGACAGAAATCCAGTTTATGATGTCTTCGTAATATGTCTTAACTTAAGCCTAAAAAGGGGTTACGAGGAGCGAAGGAACAGGATAATATACATTAAATAATATGTACGTGACTCGAGTAATGTGGAACGCCGTCAACCACGTGGAAGTTCTCGACCTACATATGTATCTGAATCAACGTGTACAGAATACTCGCTTTATACAATGCATTAAGCAAGCATTAATACTGTATAAAGCGGAGAAAGGTGGCTTGGTGAAGACGTCCACACCCCCTTTTCCTGCGCATGCATACATTTTACCTACGATGTGCCTCAAGTCGCACAAGCTTCTAAACTTCCAATTCGTCGACAGAGAAAAAGCCCTGGGTAAGGTCTCACCCAAGACTTGCATGAGGCGCGGCAATTCTGCAAGACAAACTGAGATGTTCCCCCCTCCAGTAGAGATTGGGAGGAAGGTTGAAATGGTATAGATCCGGACACTGTGCTTCACTTGAGGGCGTCTCTTTTTTTGTCTCCCGTCCCTGTCCCTATACTATACCTAACCCTATACCTCTCTCACTCCAACAGAAAGAAAAACTTGTATGTAATATGTAAAACCCGCGCGGTACACCGAATGTGAAATATGACAGATATCACACCGACCGATGGCAAGCGACAGCCCGAAAGTGCGTGTGGGCGTCCCGCCTGTGTGTTTGCGTGCGACGCGTGTACGAGTCCTTGGCGAGACTTGGTGATAGGTCTCTTCGTCCCAAGAATGCAAGACGCTCTTGTGGAGTGGCGGCGTGAGCGATAGAAGGCTCTCACACACCAGAACTCTGCCATCTACTCTCGAGGGTCTGGAGAATGGGATGTAACGCATATTTACATATATATGGCACCTAATGATTTGTCAAACAACTACCGCCGTTGTCGAAGACCATTACAGCGCATATCTGACTAAGACTGATAAGTCTCTTTTTTACCTATTGTCTCTGCAGGGAATCGATGATGGGGTGTAGTGTGTAGGAACCAAAGTCTAGTGAAGTCTTGTTTCTGAGGTCATTAAGTCACACGGTAAGATGGTTTGGCCTCATGATTGAGACGATTCCATAACCGAGCACATTAGCAGGACAGCCGGTCCGGTGCTTTAGGGTGGCATGAGGAGTTAGCAAACCCGAGACAGCAGATCCGGAACCTATCTTTCTGGTTGACATCTTTGCGCTTCCGTGATTTCACGGAGCAGAGCGACGTCGGCAAACAAGTTACACCTCGCCAGGGCCATGTAAGATGCCGTCGCTAACTTCTGGATCGTGCTGCGTCAGGCATTTCTGTTCCTTATACTGGTAGCTCCCAACCTGTTTTTCGTACCGACATCCCCACCGCTCGCGACGTAGGGGATGGTCCATAGCCAATCCGGTGGAGAGAGCTTCCAAGGTTGTCCCTTTCCGTAGATCTGAGAGATGGTGTGCCGTGAGGGCGGCGGCATTAGAGATCCTGTCGTATATGTATGTATGTATGTACGTATACAAGATCAACTTTTGACAGGTCTGTCGGAAAGCTACCCGTTTGATACGCACCCCGCATAGTTGATGGGATATGGTGCATAACACTGTGCCGAACATCTCGTCAACCAACACAGGGTAGTATTAGGCTTAGTCTGGAGCTTAGCCATGTTACTAAAAGGGATTTGTATGGTTAGCAGGTACCACCTCACGTGGCGGCGGGAGGATCGTAAGAAGCCAAGGTATCGTAAGATGGCTCTAGTAATAGTGTAGGTAGGTAGACCGTAGACGTCCGCTGCAGCGGATCCCAAGCGAGCTTATTGACATCCAGCGTAGGTACATCCTTACATACCTACATACCTACATACCTACATACCTACATACATACATACATCACTACTTCTGTCGTTTCGGGCATTACTTCTCTTCAGGGACACCGACGGTAACGTACCCATACATGATGCTTCACATCATCCTAGGCTAATTTATGACCTCGATCGGAGAAGCGCTTGAGATTATAGAGGACTAGTCGAATGCCTAGGCCCAATGCGTAGTAATGGTTGAAGATGTGTATACGCATAGTATTTCAATATTTGTGTCTTACATGCCTTACAAACCTAAGCCGATATACTTGATTTGTGGTGCGATTTTGACCATCTTTAATAGATAGCAAACACAAATATAGCCATTATATCTGGGTACGCCGACTAGGGTACCCAGGTGGGTAAGTGTGAACTGCCGGGGAAACACATTGGTGAGACTATGCGTATGTTTTCTAACTGTTGGTCAGCCATTTCACATATTCAGGTAGCGGCAAATATAATAGAGCCCATTTCGTGTTGGCGGAGACGGAAGTTCTCATACATATTCCAATCACTTGATGCTTTAGGAGTTAAAGCGATATCCATGTCTCGACGGTATGTCATCTATTTGTAAACCCCTACAAAGGGTTCTCCCCCCCCGGTTTCCCCCCGTACAACCTACCTTGGTAGCACGGCCCATGTTGTTACCAACCGCGCTGGTATCCGGTATTGGGTTCCAGCACGAGCCATCAGATAACTCGTGCTTTTACAGGGCAGCGGGGGACAAGCTTGGATTTCCTTCTTCCGTACCTTTTAAGGTCGCTTGGATTGTCTGAGCTTGTCAGTGTCCCTGACTCCCTGCGAACTTCCAGGCTCGATCAGACCAAACAGACCACCAGTGACCATTAGTGACCACCAGTTCCCTGGACTCGGGCGGCAAAACCAACTCGCCTCGATCCTATCCTGACCTAGTTCCTAGTAGTTCCTTGACGCCTGTAAATTTCGTATCTTATGGCAGTAGAAGGAAGTCCTTATTTTCTTCTTTTTTCTTATTAAAAGCCTTGCATTCCTTATCCATAAAAAAAGGACGATTTCTATCCTTTCTTGGAATTCGGAACTTCCGATTCAAACGGAGAGTAGAAGGGGGCGCCGTGGAGTAAAATACCCTTCGCCGTAGGAAAACATAGCATTGGTCTTTGGCAGGTCTTTTGCTGACGCTCGATCCTATCCAGAGTTTGTTGAATGCTTTCCCCGATGGCCTCCTACATAACTAATACCTAATCGGGTACCCTCTGCGTAGACATCCTACTACTACCGCTATTACTATAGTAGTTAGGTATTGGATGTGCTATGTAAAACCTCGATGGATTTCCATTGGGCCCATTGAAGCCAAGCCTCAGACATACATGTATCCAGGTACTTCTTCTCTAATGAAAGGAAACTACTAGGGACTACATGAGATGATGTACCTCATTACGACCCTGCTACCTTGACTCGGCCACGGTGCCGCTCATGGACCAGCTCCACTTTCCATGCACATGGGCCGACGACATCCCTGCTCAACCTTCCTCACGTGTGACCAGTACATCGCGCGCCACGAGGAAAAAGAAACAGCAAGCAATAACAAGCGGCGCATTAGTTACACATTAGTCGAAAAGCGAGCATAGCAGAGGTACACTGTACTCATCCTTCAAGTATCATCTCCAGCAATCTTCCTGGAAAAGGCCATGCGATTAATCCTTAGTCAGAGTAGACAGTAAGTCAGAGCGTCTAATACCTAGTAGCCTGGTAGCCATGACTACCCGCGTGTCTACAACGATTGCGGCATTGCCAATGTCTCTACTGCACGTATATAGTAAGGTACTTTGTACATCATCTAAATACATGCTACCTATACTGCATGGTTCGGTACATTCTCAAGTATGTACCTACTTATGTAAATGGAGATATGGAGACATGGAGACATGGAGACAGAGAAGGAATGGCCGTCCTCTCGGCTCTTTTTTCACCTGCCATTTCTCTCTTGCAGTTCCTCCACGCGCGCAGGGCTCCATGGCTCCCTCCTTCGATCCAACAAGGGGGGTGGTTTACATTTCTCTTTTCCATTCTATGTACAACTGCTTTTTACAATTCTGCTAAGAGACTTTGCCCCTAGTCAACCTGGCCAGTTCTTTTCTCTCTTAGGCCATTTTCCCATCTCTCCTTCTTTTAGAGAACATCGAGCATCCTAACCATCGTAACCCCCCTTGCAACCCTACAACCTTACTACCTGCAATCCCAGGTACACAAGCCTGGAGTTACCTACGGGGCCCTTGTCCACCAGCCCGTGCTGATTTGGAACTTTTGAACTGGGGGCTAAGATCTTTTCCTCTGACATACAACAATTCAGAATTCCTTTTTATTTTGTTTTATTCTGTTGCTCGTTTTGGCCTTTTAACTTTTTGTTTCCCGCGTCCGAGCCATTCAGATTCAGACCATAACCATCCTCTAGAAAGCGCATCGTCGTTATGTTGTATGTTGCGTCCGGGTGCTGGTACCAAAACACGCTCCTGACGTCTTGTAACCTCGAGCCATCTTCGTCCTAGTTCCAGACTTTTGCCCATCGACTTGTCCCATTTTCTTATACTACACCATTATTACCGCTTATTACCACTACTACTAGCTCTAGTCTTGAGGAATCGTTTTCTTTCTCCTTCTTTTCCCCCACACGAGCTTTGGGCCTTTGACGATCTAGTTGCGCCCGATTGCAATTGGCTGTTTAGTGTCAATGCTATTCTAAACCCCCGTTCGCCAATGTAAATCGCCCTTGAACACCGCGTTCTAAGTTACAGTTATAATTTTTACCGTCCTTTAGCCCTCCCGAGGGCGACTACCATCCCATACTACGAGGCTATCTTTCATGATTAGGAACTTTAGCACCGTCAATGAACATATTTTAACTCGACGACGTCCTTGCAACTTCCAGCTATTTCCCGCCACCTCCCTATCTCACGTTGCGTTGCCTAGTTAGCCTCATATAAAAAACCGCGGCATCAATCTTCGAAAATGGCGGCCGAACAGTCTCGGCCTGCGTCGCAGAAGCTCCCAGCCGGCCTGGCTACAGTCCTAAATGCCCCCGAAGAGAATCGGGACTCGGCCTATTATTCGAGTACCGATGCGTCTAGCAAGCGTACGTAGTTAATTACCATGTCCCTTATGCTAAGTGCGGAGTATTCAAGTTGCTAACTGTAGCCATGTAGATACTTCGGCCGCGTCTGGCATAGGCATTAATGTGTATCATTCCGCGCAAGACAAGACCCCTTCCCCCACGACCACGACGCTGGTTCCTCAGCCCCTCATATCCCCCGCGAGCAATATGAGCGTGGCGTCGATAATGTCGCCAACAACTCCAGGTGGCGGGCGTTTTGAAAGACCTCAATCATTGGATTCTATGCCGGGTGCCGCATCGCTAGGAGGTGCAGCAAGTGTCGGACCGGATTCGCGACGGGAAAGCGTGGACAGCAGGATTAACCAGGGTTTTGGCGACTTAAGATTGGGTGGTTCCCCTTACGCGAGCCAGAATCAGTCGACGGCATCGATTCACGGAGCTTTGGCACAACAAAGAAACCCTCGTCCGGGGATAGAACATCTATCTGTCCATAGGATATCCAATGGATATCAACCAAATATTGAGCGTACTCCGGATAGCCAACACACTAAGACGGCTCGAACTGCGCCTGCTATCACGGGCCCTGCCACTAGTACGATCGCTCGAGCCGCGGAACCTACTAAAGGTCAAGCATGGGCCTTCCCAGAAGAGGAAATTCAGCGCCTGCCCTCCGCGGTTGGTAATCATACATTTTTCGACTCGCGGAGGAGTAGTATTACGGAATCGATCGCGAGTAGCCAATTCACGACCGAATCCCGGCTACCTCCTGGACAGCGGCGACTCGATGATGGCCTTGGTCCAGACTTCCAACAAACGATTCACCACCACACGCTTCAACACAAACAGCTCTCGGATCTCCATAGCGAAGAGTCCAGCCCGCATAGCGGTAATCAACCATATAGCAGGACCCCGGAACTGCGTCAAAGTCATAAGCTTGCCGAAAGGAAGAGGAGGACGGAGATGAAAGAACTATTCGAACAACTTCGCGATCTAATGCCACAGGAGCGAGGATCAAAGGCTTCTAAATGGGAGATATTAACGAAAGGTATGCTGTTATGCAATTTGACTCCGGCATGATTATACTAACATTTCCAGCTATCGCCGAACACCAGAAGCAGACCGACACTATAAAGTCTCTTTCGGGACACTACCAAACTGCTATGCAAGAGGCGGAAATGTTGCGTCGTGAGTTGGATAGGATGCGCATGGAGAATGCGCAGCTTCGTGGGAACGTGCCGCTTCCACCCGGACAGGGCGCGCCGAATGCGCCTTTACCATCGCAGCCGTCTGCGGACCCCTACGGCCAAGACCCGTATGGAAGAGCCCCGCGACCAGAGCTGCCGCCTTTACGCGCGTTGAACGCGCCTGAATCAATGACGGGTGTTCAGTACGAAGGTCAGAGACCCAACGGGTTTCGATCAGATCGTTTCTAGCAAAAACAAAGGCACCGTTATTTATAATTTCTTTTGTCGTTGTAAACGTGTCATTCGGGGGGGCGGTAGCCATCAAAAAAACTAGAAACTTCCTGCGCATTTTATCGATACCCCGTACAAGATTACGGTTGCCGTCCGGCTGAATTCTTTTATGGCTGGCGACGAGCACCTCGGAACTTTATAGGCGCACTCGGACTTGGAACAGAGGATACTGTGTCGGATTAAGGTTACAGTCTAGTGTTTGCTACTTCGGCGTTGGGGAACTTGTGAGGCGGATGGTTTCTGGATTCCTTCTGGCTCGTCAGTGATCGCGGAGATTTTGATTGATGTCAATCTCTACATCTCATCATCTCGATCTCAATTCCGCGATCTACAGAAGACACAGACACTCGTCACCTCACCTATCTTATCCGAGAGGAGAAGGAGTTGCGCAACTTCTAATATGGGAAGCGGATGGCGAACCGGATGCGCCATCGTAATGTTTAGCGTCTCTTATCCGAGTGCTAGCTTTGTCGCATCACGGTCATTTTTCGCCTCCCTTCCTAGTGTTGTTAGGTTTGTTCGAATTGTATATATACATATACCCGCCGTCTTTTTAACAATTCGGCTACATTTGTGTTACGGTTATTGGACTGTTTGAAGATCACGAGCATTGTTACCAATGAGGACATATTGGGATGGGCAAGGAGAGGAATGGTGAGAGGAAAAAAAAGGCTTGGGAGCGGTAGGAATTGGGATAGTGTGCAACTGAGACTCGATCACCTCCCGAAGCTACATGGGTCGGATAGATCACGGCTCGGACATTCAAGATATGTGATATAGCATATGGTATTTGTATTGACTTCGTACGGACTATTAAGAAGTTGAAATCCGCGCCCCTGTGTGCCGCACAATTCCCATTGACCTACATAGGTACTCTCAGGTATGCCTCGTGTGTGTAGCAGGCTGATTAGCCACCGGCGGTATATATGTTAGCGAGTCAATATGAATAAGACTTGGGAACCATGACTCGTGTCTATAATTCCTCTCGAATCTAGTCTCTCGAGACCCCGAAGACGGTATATACACAGTAGATTCAACTTTTCGTCCTAGCACACGATAAGAGGGACGGATAAGAGGATTTTATCGCGCGGGAAAAAAACTAGGTAAAATACTAGGATGCTAGGCTAGGTACGGTCCACTTAATTGGCCAATTTTGCATTAGTGGGTGTGCGGGAGGTTTGGTGGTTTCTTATCACCCCATCGATAAAAACCGAAATTTTTTTCTGTAGAATTTCGAACTTTTCCAATTCACTGCAATCAATTTACAGCCGACGTTGTGATATTTCATCCTGCGTCTACAAATTTCACTTGATTGGCGAAGTCTATCTTTCTTTCCTCTACGAAAACCATCCGATCAAAATGTATGAATTGACACCCCTCAGTTGATCAGATATGGAAAATGGCTAATATTTCGAAATTTTACAGGCAGTCCATTCGTCGCGCAGCTGTGCGGGCAGCACGCTCTTCCACCATTGTCGCTGCCGCTGTCCCTAGACAGCAGATTGCCTCTTTCGCCATGCATGTGAGCAAGGCCAACGCAAGACCTGCTGTGATGCTGCCTCTTGCTCGCTGCTTCTCGCAGACGTCGCGAGTTGCGCAGGATGAGAACTCTTTTGAGAATGGCGTTGAGCAGACTGGATCTGGCGAATCTGCCCAATTCCCGGATGAGCTTGACAGAAACCAAACCGTTTTCATCAGCAACATGACCTTTGATGCCACCGACATCCACATCCAAGAAGCGTTCGGCAAGTATGGAGAGATCACCGAACTCAGGATTGCACGGGATGGTCGAGGTTTGAGCAGAGGGTACGTGAGCGCATTGGTCCACTTCACTTTAACGCTGGGGTGTACCACCCTTTTTCCACTCTTGTAGTTGAGGGATCGCACGAGCTCGAATTCGCTGACAGATTTGCAGCTTTGCTTTCGTTACGTTCAAGGACCAGGAGGCTGCCGACCGCGCGGTTGAGGAAGCCAACAACTCGTTCTGGCACGGCCGCCGCATCTTCGTGAATTACAAAAAGGCGAGCACCCCAGGGTCGGGGTCGGGGCGCAAATCGGCCCCGATGAACCCGACTGATTCGTTATATATCGGCAACATCCCGTACGAGACGTCCGATGCGGATCTTAACAAGATCTTCCGGGAATTGGACAACGTAACGGATGTGCGCGTGGCGGTAGACCGCAACACGGGCTGGCCTCGCGGCTTCGCCCACGCCGACTTCACGGACGTTGAGAGCGCCAAGAAGGCGTATGAGAAGCTACAGAGCTTCACTATCGGAGACCGCACTCTCCGTGTCGACTACGCCGAGAACAGAAAAAACAACAAGGTATAAGGCGTGATGAGACAGTGCTGACATTTCTTGCGACGAACCCGGAGCTGTTTTCTCATGGCTCACGAAAGGATATCGGTGGAATGCTGGGGTTTGCGACGTGACGGAGAAGGCATCATGGCGAGCGGGTCAACCGGCATGGTATCTACGAAGTCCTTGGCGGGAATCCATTCGAAAGAGATGGAGGACCAGGCCATTGTATGTAACAACACCTTCTACATGTAGAACATCCGTTTCTACCTAATAGGGGCTCGCGGTTGGCACAAAATGAGTGGCATGGTTTCGACGAAATTAAATGTACAAAATCTCCCTTCTTCACACGACATGAAATATGATCTTAGTCTTGCCCATCTCCCAAAGTGCTTCTACTTGGGTAGGAGACTATTTATCACTACTATGTACCTACCTATTTAATAGGTAGGTACATATCTAGAAGCGACCCCTTATGTGTAAGATGCTATTTAGTGAATTGGTCGTATTTATGTATGTACTAGCTCGACATTAGGCGGCATGGACATCCATTAAATGTTAGGGCTAAGGGCTCTTCTACCCAAGATACTCGTGTAAGCGTGTAAGCGTGGAAGTGTATTGGATGTGGTGTGTTTTAGCGCATTGACCACTATAAATCCAAAGGCAAATGTCAAATGGAAGGTAACCACGAAGCTTTGGCGGGGGGAGGGGGGCAAACGGTTGACCTCGGCGGCTACCGCAGGTAGAAATTGTGTCGCCGGACTTTCCTGCCCGTGGGGTTCCTCGGCAACTTGGGCAGTGACTTCACTACCAACACTACCAATATTTGGAAGAACGGCTTTGTAATAAAGAATAACGCCAAACCTATTTCACCGCTGCACTTTACTTACTAACTACTTACACGTGAACCATTTCTGTTCTTAACATTTACAACACTTTACACGCCTAATATTCTTTATTGACAACGTTGATTAATCCAGAACCCAGGAGCTCGCACACGGCGAGTCTCGATCAAACCTACCGCCACCCGAGAACGGCCTGATTTAAATAATCGGGCGACAGCTACAGCTACAGCCATCCCTCGAGTCTCCTATCATCCTTAACAACAACCAGACCTTGCACCGAAGCTGTGTCTATAGCTGTATTCACGAACACACACACGAATTTGCCTCTCTCATATCGTATTTAATCCCCTAACCATGTCTTTCCTTGGCGGGCCCGAGTGCTCGACTGCGGGCAACCCGCTCAGCCAGTTCACGAAACACACCCAGGATGATAACACTCTGCAAAGGGATCGTCTCAGAAATGGCACTCCCCAGGGTGGCATGGGCGGCTTTCGCAGTGCTGCCCAACATGGACCACAGGATGAGGTATGATGACGATAACGAGGTTTGGTACGTACACAAGCTAACTACATACGCTCGTAGATGATGAATTCATTCCTACAGCAAAATGGTCAGCTGCCGACCATGCCTCTCGAGGGCATGAATCAGATACGATTAGATCACCCCGCGCACGGCGTCCACCTGCGAGCGAACTCGACTTCGCCGTCGTGGGCAAACGAATTCCAACACAACCCACAGGCGGCGATGGAGTCGGCTTTTAAGGTTCCTCAGGGCACACAATTTGGCCCCGAAGATTATGCCAAGTTCCAGCGGATGACCGGCCAGGCAAACTCGTCGCGAGCAAGCCCCATGCCCTCCGCCATGCAATATCAAAATCCAATGATGGGAATGGGAATGATGAACGGTATGAGCATGAATTATGGCATGGGAGGCATGGGAATGCACCACCCTATGGCCGCGCGGCAACAATTCCAAGAAAGAACGAGCCAAGACAAGGGGAAAGGGAAGGAAAAAGTGGTGGAGCTTGATGACCAGCAGTGGGAAGAGCAGTTCAAGCAGTTAGAGTTGCAGGAAAATGAAACCAAGGATGTCGACGAGGCCGCCGCACTGGAACCAGAACTGAACAAATTGGACGAGAAAATCCTGGAGTCGGAAACCAACGAATTCGGCGATTTCGAGTCGATTTGGAGAGGCATCAGGGCAGAGGAGGCGGCCGGCAAAGAGATGCTCGACGAGGAAGAGTGGATTGAGCAGACAGCGGATCCTATAGACTGGTCTGAACGCTTCGGGGATTGGAGTATGCCTGGTGCTAACAGCAGGTTGATGGCTGATCCCCAAATAGAAAACTATCTCTTTGAAGAAGATAACCTGTTTAAGAACACGGGCAATCCATTTGAAGAGGGTATGCGGATTGTGGACGGAGGCGGTAACCTGTCTTTGGCAGCTCTCGCTTTCGAAGCCGCCGTCCAAAAAGATCCCACGCATGTGGAAGCGTGGGTTCAGCTCGGCATGGCCCAGGCACAGAACGAGAAGGAAACGGCTGCGATCCGAGCGCTCGAACAGGCGAAGAACCTTGATCCGAATAATGCACCAGCGCTGATGACCCTAGCCGTCTCCTATACGAACGAGGGCTACGATAGTATCGCCTATCGAACGCTAGAGCGGTGGCTCTCTATCAGATACCCCTCCGTCATTGCACCAGGTGACCTTTCGTCTCCATCTGAGCTTGGCTTTACCGAACGACAACAGCTTCACGACCGGGTCACAAATCTTTTCATCAAGGCGGCGCGGCTTAGCCCAGACGGCGAGCACATGGATCCAGATGTGCAGGTGGGACTGGGAGTGTTATTCTACGGAGCTGAAGAGTACGACAAGGCGGTGGACTGCTTCTCGGCAGCTCTAGCATCAACGGAACTTGGATCCTCGAACCGACAGGGTCAGGTGCACCTCCTATGGAACCGACTAGGCGCAACGCTGGCCAATAGCGGCAAGAGTGAGGACGCCATCGCCGCATACGAAAAGGCATTAACGTTACGGCCTAATTTTGTTCGGGCACGATACAACCTCGGGGTAAGCTGCATTAACATGGGCTGCCACGCCGAAGCGGCGGGACATCTTCTCGCAGCTCTAGGCATGCACAAGACGGTCGAGAAGGAAGGAAGGGAGAAGGCACGAGAGCTACTGGGAGGAGACGTGAGCGACGCGCAGCTCGACGCCATGACGACGCAGAATCGGAGCACGAATCTCTACGACACGCTGCGGCGCGTGTTCACGCAGATGGGCAGACGCGACCTCGCGGAGAAGGTCCTGCCGGGCGTGGACCCCGAGGTCTTCAGGGGAGATATCGAATTTTAGAAGAACGGGGGCATGGTGTATTGGTACAGCGGAGAGGGTGGGTTGTGGTTGTAGGGGTGGAGAAGTGAAGGAGGGTTTCTTCTTTTCCTAAGTGATGGAAAGGATAGGACAAGAGGAGGAACAGGGGAGGAAAGGTCGTCTAAGCATTACTCAAATCTGTCACAATGAGGACGATGAATGATTTGTACAGCGACGGACGATGGAAATACGGGGTTTCGTTGGAGGAGGCCAGATTGGATTGGATGGGGTTTGAACAGAGGACTCGTCCGAGTCGCCGGATCAAATAGGGGGAAATGGCTTAGGGTCTACTAGGTATACTAAACATCCATCCATTGCAATCACTTCGTTGTTACGCTGTATGACTAAACTGGGGTAGAGGATACGGAGCGCATTTATGTTACTATGGTCTTCTACTTAGGTGTGTATAGTGTTGATGGGGGATACGCTGTCACTCTACGGCGGCTTTCCGCGTGAAGTGAATTGCTCAACCTACCTAGATTGTAATAGCGAGCTCGTTTAAACTTGCGTCTACGTTAACTATGAGTATCAGGTAGCGGCAACGAGTAGGTGGTTATAAACGAAGTGATCCAATCTGCTAGTAATGTAGGTATATACTAGACGGTTGAGATTAGCCGGAGAGCAATAGTCATGGATTTAGGATGCCTTGCTTTTTACAAGGAATCGTTGTATCATTTCGTTGCCTCGAAGCCTGGGTATTGAAGAGGGTTGAGGATACATGATTTGACATAGCAAGACTAGGATATATCTGATCTCGAACACACAGGCGCACCGGTCTACCGCCTCAGACTACACGATGCGCATCCCCAGGGGCGGTTATACCCGTCCCGAGTCTCGAGTCTCGAGTCTCGAGAGCACAAACTGTCGAGCCGTTGAGGCGGCACCGTAACTACCCAGGTAAGCACACAAACTCCCAAAGCCATATATCTACCTAGGTAGTCAACTAAGTATCTAATCTATGCACGATATACCCATCGATCGATCCTCGGCTGCGGTAAGGTGCACGTACCCGAACGAGATTCCTGCCATTCTACTGGTTTAGCAAGCAACCCTCCCCATCCATTGTTACTTACTGCATCGCTGCAACCGCCAAGCTACGGTAAAGCGGGATGCAGTAATGCGGGTTGTGCGTGTGGAATCTCCCACTACAGATCTTATCCGGTGTTTCACCATTCCACCGTACAGTACTACAAGCATGACCGTTATACTAAACGACGACGGAACTGGTCACAACCTTGCAACACAGGCACTTAAGGCAGTATCCGTCGCTGAGAAGATTATACATTTGCTCTACGGCCAGACTTTTACGTATACAACATTTGCAAGGAGGGTGTCCTGAGACCGCTTTGGGTATTTAGAATTTCCCCCATTCAACCAGTAGTAATGATCCCTCAAATCAGAGCGTTTCCTTTTCCATTATGCGTCGGCTATCAAAATTATGCCATTGTACAAACGGTGCGAGAAGCATATTTTATACAATGAAAAAACCCCTACCCCTCCCTCTAACGACGAAAGATCGTGCTGCTTCGGTAGAAGAATAGTTAGTGCGCATCGTATATCATGTGTTTACATGAAGACGGCGCCGACGGCAAGCAGCATCGGGGCCACAAACGGAGCCACCGTCTGAGCGGCATTCGTGTTGGGCACGACGGAAGCCGAGGTGGAAGCAGCTGCAGAAGTCTGAGACGCGGAAGAGGCTATATGTTGTTAGATACAGATCATATAATAACACCTATGTTCTACTTACTGGAACTAGCAGACGTGGCGCTAGACGAGGTGCTGGAACCGCTGGTGGTGGATGAGGAAGCAGAGCTGCTAGTAGAAGAAGCAGAAGCGCTGCTAGTGGTGCTGGTAGAGAGGGTGCTGGAGACGGTGCTAGACGAGGAAACAGTGGATGAGCTGGTGCTGGTCACGGAGGATGTGCTGCTAGCAGAGCTGCTGCTGCTGCTGGCGCTGGTGCCACCAGAAATGTCGAACTGCTTGCTGTAGTTCACCTCGGTGCCATCGTTGATCTCCAAGGCGTAGGTACCGGAAGCCAAGGTAGTGGAGGGAGTCCAGGTGTAACTCTCGCCAGTTTGGCCAGCTGCGCATTGTTAGCATTAATAGGTCCTATAAATATCTAATTCATTCGTGACTCACAAGTGATCTCGCCAACGGTCTGGAGGTTGTCGGAAGAGCCGTTCTTCAGGGTCAGAGTGACAGCGCCAGAAGCGTCAGACCAGGTGATCTCGAAGGGCTTGCCGACGGTGATACCGTCAAAGTTAGTGTTGGTGAACTTTGCCGCCCAAGCCGGGAGGGCGGCGAGGATGATAGTAGCGAAAACGTTCTTCATTTTGACTGTTGCTGATTGGTATTAAACCGTCTTGAATGAGTGACAAGAGAAGCTGTGGCGAGAGGAAGACAAATATTAGCAGGGTTCGCCCAGTGAGAATTATATAGCTAGATGATGCCTGAGTGACGTTCTCCAGATGCTAAGATATCAAGTGCTGAGTGGCGAAGGCATAACAAGCTGAACTGAGCACAGCTGTGTCTTCGCGCTTGTCGATTTGGGGGATTTTCAATATTCGCGACGCCGCGGCTAAGCAGACGGAATTGCGGGATATCTGATCCTTTGTCGACTTGCGCCGTAGGCGTATAAGAAAAATGAATGCGAGTCAACTTACCGGTATTGACTACTTCTTTGATATTAGAAAAAAGTGTATGGAATAAAGGCGGCGAGAGAAATGGATTTGGTAACGAACGTGGTTTGTGTGGAAAAAGAGTGGAAGTTGCTGAAATGAGCGGCTGATGTAAAAGGAAAGAAAAGAGTGTGTGAAGGCTCATGTGCTACTCGAGTCGCCAGGTAGGTGCAGGAGAAGCCGCGTTCCCGGGAAATTGCCAAATGAAAATAACAAGATTTACCAGCAATAGCTAGGAAGCTACGACCATAGTTACAACGGCTAGAATTTGACCCACAGTCCACTTAATTAAGTTTAGTAGGGCCATTTGGGGGCAATTTGCCTGCAAATATGCTGCTATCCAGCATTCGGGAACATGATCTTAGCACTTCTTTCCTTGTATAGAGATACAGAAATAGCTAATCTTGGTAGGGCCTAATGTGGTAGATCTTCTTCAGCCAATGAGACACCACATTAATCTTCAGGGTTCCATCCTAGGCTTGGTCTATGTCAAGTCTAGCCAGTCGGCGCACCTGGTACGCAGTCGCGTCCGACGTTGGTGCCACTAGGTGCTACAGCCTACCGCCGGTGGTACCCCATTTAAACACATTCTGACAAACTTCGGTGAGGTCTCACTTACCACATACCTTCACCTTACGAGCCCAGTCCGTGAGTCCTATCCCTTGGTTTGGCGATGACGAGTTCAATCACCAATATCGGCCACATCCTTCGAAGTAATAAATGTTGATACACGCATTTAAATTCCAAAATTCCGTGGATGACGTACGTCAACTGCCACTTCACTGGGATGTCTCGGCACCGTAATCTTCATGCATCATGTCTACAAAGTCTCAAGAGGTCTCAGAACGCCCAGGGCGCCCACGTTTGCATGGCGGAAAAAAAAGAAAAGGTTTCCTTCAGCATATCAACCCTACCAATCCTTCGGGACATACGACACCTAAACTCAGCCTCAATTAAGGTAATTACTAACGACGCACCGAAATTCTTGTGCTACTACACCCTTTCCCTAAGTTCACGATTCGGTCAGGACTACCTAGTATATCACCTAAAAGTGGTTTGCTACTTCAAACATTATGTACATATCGCACATGTATGTATGCATACATAATAAGAACATGCAGCCACTAATAAGCAGGAAATGTGAAAAGTCCATGTCCGGTTCGCAGCAGGATCTTTACCTGTGCCCCCTGTGCTACTCCAAGCGGGTAAGCGGGGCCGAAGCAATCTCGCTAATAAACCACGCTATGTCAAGTCAGTTGGTCTTGAGTGATTGGTTCCTGCATCGAGGACCCAATGTGATCTAGACGACAGGGGCGTTCCCTGACGAAAGCCACATGCAGCTTCCCCAGATATCTCGATATGCAATTCAGAGGGGTTCCCCTTTTAACCATCTAAAATCATCACAAGCCTAATAACCGACCACGTTCCTTAGGCTTTCTTCAAACTTCGTGACTAACGTGAGAAACTGCACAATAACAAACCCAATCGAATGTTATTGGAAACTCATTTTACGCGGAAGATCTCATTCTATTAGAGTTGTTGTCACAATAGTGCTATCTGAGACTCAATTCTTATCCAACCTGGTATGCGATATGTTTATGTCGACTGATACACTCCATTCCTAGGGTGACCAAGGCAACCAGAGTGGATTAATGCGCTTTGATACAACAACTTTCGGAGGAAACCTCCGAAATGTACGTAAGAATGAGGCAAGAATATCAGATACTGACCAGAATTCCATGCGAAAGACTGGGCTTCCTCGTCCATGCCTTTACTCAGGAGAGGTCGAAATCATCCGGCTCGGACACGAGTCGAAGAATCGAGATAGAGTTTCAACTCTACCGATTCTCATTTACAGTGGCATGGCTATGTAACTAATATCAAGCGCTGATCCTGTTGCCGATTCTCTCACCAAGTGCAGTAAATTCACAGCCGTCATGGAATGTGTTCAGCAGCTTCAACTCAAGGTAACTTGAGCGAGAGAATGAATGACCTCGCGTATCTCACTATCACAAGAATGGCGACAGCTTGGGTTTATGCGAACCCTAGACCTCACCTTGTGGCTATGTGGGTGTTTTTAAGGGAGACTACAACGAACAACGCCGCGTCGGACACCCTCTGCCTCTTCTCGGAGTTCTTCTACGTTGGCACCCAGTTCTCGGGCCCTGGCGACGAAGTCGTCTAATGAGCCGCCTACGCCGAAATAAAGCTTCTTAGCGCCGACCAAGGCTTCGGCAGCATTTCCCTGCTCCCTCTCCTGCTTCATAAAGGAGAATATGGTTTGCGTAAAGGAGCCAAGTGCAAAGGGAGAATAAATGGTCTCTGCGCCGAGTATGATAGTATGCTGTTTGGCACCGTTTCCTGTAGTGGGTATCTTTCTAGAACTAACAAGGTCGATAAATTCAGTCGACCAAGCGCCTGAGAAGAAAGAAAGAGAAATCTTCTGAGCCGATAAGAATTCTTCAAAGGCCCCAATGACGTCTGGCGTTAGATCTAGTTCTCCCTCTGAAAACGCATCTTCCAAGAGAGGCAGCTCCCGTCGTTGATGAAGGGCCCAGCACAAGATAAAGTTGGGCAGTGTCACAAGCTGCAGAACCGTTGGATTATAGTCGGCCAATACTATAGAAAGTGTGGAATTCTTCTGGGGCGTCCGACGACTGAGGCTCCACTGAAAGAGAGCTAATGAAGGTAGAGCTGTGCCACAGCCGAGCTATGAACATCGATTCAGTGTTCTGTACATTTTCTCAAGTCTAAGCGTAATCGAGAAGACGTACCTCGATAATGGTCGGGATTACGGTCTCATCAGCGAGAAAGTCCTTCGAGGGTGAAAGGACCTTGACGAGGTCCACACTGCTCTCCCAGGACTTGAACCCGCCTTCATATACACCAGTCTTCACATCATGGTTGCCCAGGCCAGGCTCGGTCTCACCCCCATTATCCTCGGCCATAAGTTGGACTCTAACATCCCAGAGCTCTCTCCGAGCTAACTGGATATCCCCACTGCCATCGAGATCTATATCCAAGATGCCGTAAGCGACCTTTGACGGTAGCTGAGCGAGCATGTGATGTAGGTCATGAGAAGTGGCAGGGAGTAAAGGTTTACCCGCTACAGGAAACGCACTGGCGGAAGGTTGCGGCTGCACAGATTCGCTGGCATTGGGGGCCGCGGAATTTAACTCGCCTTCGTCCTCTATGTCGTCACCAGAAAAGGAAAAGGAGAAGTTCCCAGACATGTTGATAGGGCGGGCCAGCCTAGGACTCGACCTTGTTTCTTGGTATTCGACGTTGTAGAGTTACGGTATCAGGGTTTGTGACAAAGGTGCGTCTGCAGATCCTTGGGGGGAAAACCGACAAAGTGATATAAAAATGCAGAAATACTAATGCAGGGTAGTACCTATTATGATAAGCTGCTGGGATCCATGCGGTCGGCGCGGGGGATCTTCGGGCTAAGCTGGCTGAGTTAAGACTGCTTATTCATGTCAGTAGCCAAAACCTTGCAACGATTTGTTCTTCTGTTTTCTTACAAAGATGTATACTAAAAAAGCTTAAGCTTATCGTAAGCGGATTGACCAACCAACGACAACGAAACATAATCCAAAATACATCTTAGGTCACTTCTTCCGCATTACATGAATTAAGATCCTCTCATAGACCGTTGATGCATTGAATTTCCAATTTGGCCTGGTTACCTCGGGACAGATGCACGCCTCGGTGGCACGAATGTCTATCATTTAAGTACGATGCTGCACAGTTACCTATGCAGTGAGTGATGGATTTTGTGGAGTCAAGCTGTGGTTGGACGGAATACGATGAGCTACAGCCCCATTCATGATAGCAAGCAAGATGACCTATCAGACGGGGGACTCGTGAACTGATGAGCTTCCTAGTTAAAAGCGATCTTGCCATTTTCTATACTAGGTGGCCAAGTTCCTTTCGACTCCTCGCAGCTCCTCGTAGCTGTGAAGCTCCGTTATAATGGACCGATTTTTCGATTTCTCATCCTTCTGCCGGCAGGGGGTGATGGTGGTAAATAAATATCGCCCTCCCTTATTTGGTGACTGTATACGAATATCAGACGTAAATACAACCTAGCTGATGTGTAGAGGGGCAAAAAAATTAATTGCAAACATTCTAGGTACTCTATATGAGCAAGAGTTGTTTCGCCAACATAAGAGCCTACTACTTCAATAACTCTTTCCCTCCTTGCTGGTAGGCCGAGATACGCCGCTTCCCGTTACTCAATCAACTTACTTCTTTTCAAACTACGTCTTCTGTAACCTCTGGTTGGCCCTACTCTTGAAACAGCTTTCAGCTGGAGCCTCCTCTCACGCCAGGGATACGGACTAGTGATCTTCCGCCTATAAGGTACATCCATGTAATACCGGCCGAGCCTCAGCTTCAGATATAAAAGCCAGAACCTCCTAATACGACGATATGGGGGAGTTTATAAGTACAGAAGGTTGAGTCTCCCTGTTTCAAGGCATACCTACACATCAAGCGAACATGACGCGCCACAGAGTTCCCCAGGGTTCAAGCCATGTTGGCAATAATCACATCAACGGTGCTAATATTCGACGGCCCATAGTGAAAGAACCATACACGATTCGAGAAGAGCCTCTCGGAACCACCAAACATGTTAGGATCGTAGGCATCGGTGCAGGAGCGAGTGGTATTAATATGATACGGACCCTCCGAAGGAATTTGACCAATTACGAACATGTCATCTATGAGAAGAACGAAAAGGTTGGAGGAACTTGGTTCGAAAATCGCTACCCCGGGTGTAGATGCGATGTACCAAGCCATAATTATCAGTTCTCCTGGCGTCCAAATCATGAGTGGTCGAACTTCTTCGCACCCGCGGCGGAGATCGAACAATATTTGACTCGTATAGTCGAAGAAGAGCACATGGCAGACACTATCAAAACCCGACATAAGGTCGTTGGCGCATGGTGGGATGAAGCTCGTGGGATTTGGGATCTCAGTGTCCAGAACTTAGAGACCGGAGAGGAGTTCAGGGACCAGGCTAACTTCGTCGTCGACGCCTCAGGCATTCTGAAGTAAGATGACATCCCAACTGCCAAATCCCCCCTTTGTAAGCCACATCGCTAATCAAACGCCCTAGCAACTGGAAATGGCCGGATATCCCAAACATAAAGAGCTTCCGGGGAGAGTTGGTGCATACGGCGAGCTGGCCCAAGGACTTCGACTATAACAACAAAAATGTTGCCATAATCGGAAATGGTTCGTCCGGTATTCAGTTATTACCTACAATCCAACCAGGTCGGTCAACCCCTATGCCACTGAAGTTATCACCGCCTAATGGTTAGCAGATGTCAAGAAGCTTTACCACTTTGTCCGGACCCCAACCTGGGTCATTCCTCCACGAATAGTGTCAATGATGACAATGGGCGGCCCCGCGAAAGATATCCTTGGCCAGATAGAGCTCGACGAAAAGGAGAATTTCACTCAGCGGCAGATCGAGAAGTTCAAGGCGGATCCTGCGTTTTACCGCAAGTTCGTCAAGACGATCGAGCAGGACAGCAACGGGAACTTCGCCCTGGTGGGTGAATCCTCAAAGCATATACATACCCACATCGTCACTAACTCGTCCTTCCACAGATCCAAAATAACAGCCCTGTGCAAGCCTTCGCAACGAGCAAAGTAATCCAATACATGACGGCGACCCTCGGCGGCGACGAGAAGCTGTGCAAAGCCCTAATCCCCCAATTCCCCTTAGGATGTCGTAGGATAACGCCGGCCCCGGGCTATCTAGAAGCTCTGAGATCCTCAAATACGGAAGTGATAACGGAAGGAATCGCTGAGATCGTACCTGAGGGCATCCGACTCGAGTCGGGCCAGATCATCCAACTAGACGCCATCATCTGCGCCACCGGCTTCGACAACTCGTTCGCCCCGCGCTTCCCCATCGTCGGCCGGCATGGCAACGTCCAGGACGCGTTCAAAAATGACACGCCTAAGGGATACATGTCGTGCGCGCTCGCCGGCGTGCCGAATTACTTCAGTGAGTTCTCCCCTCCCCCCTTCCCTTTCCTCCCAAACACCCAAACTCTTAAACCCCCTCAGCGAATTCTCCATACTAACAAGCGACCCCTAGCCTTCCTCGGCCCGAACGGGCCCATAGGCCACGGCAGCGTCTTCACGCTCAGCGAGCACATAGCGCGGTACATAACGCGCATAATCCTCAAATGCCAAACCGAGCAAATCCGCTCGGTCGCTCCCACATCCGCCGCCGTATCCGAGTACGCGGCGCACGTCGCAGCTCTAATGCCGCGCGTGGCCTGGTCCGGCCCTTGCAAGTCGTGGTTCAAGAAAAACGGCAACGACGGCGCCGAGGACGCGCCCGTCACCGCGCTGCACCCGGGCAGCCGCGTCCACTTCTTCCACATGCTCGAGCGCTTCCGCGGCGAGGACTGGGAGTACGTGTATGACGGCCCCGCGGGGAATCGGTTCTGGTATCTGGGGAACGGGTTCTCGACGAGGGAGCTGGGTGGGGAGGAGGGGGATCAGACTTGGTATTTGGAAGAGGAGGCTGATCGGCTGTAGGTGTGGATGGGGATGTATTTATGAGAGAAGAAGGTGAGGTCACCTGCGTGGTTCGCAGTGGTGTTTGTGGTGGGTTTATGGGGGGGTTGATATATAGACACTTTTATATCGTATATACCATTCTTCACCCATGAAAGCATGTAGAATCGTTTGGATGGGACATACGGACTATCCCGAATTTCTCAGGTTACACTTGTCTTCGGTGAGTCTTAATGAGATTCACTGCTTATGCAGTGTCATATTGTGGGAAAAGCCACTTAGGCTACGGATGCGGATACGGTGTAGGGTGGGGGCGGCCGAAGACAGTTGATATCTTGTTGTAGATGTATTGATTCTGTTGAACTGAACTCTTACAATCAACACTCTGATGCCAATCGTTTTAATTACCTACCCATGAAGCAGAGACTATTCGAAAGCCAACCACTCTTCTCTGACATCCAAATATTTACTAGGTACATACGATGTAGGCTGCGGCCATGAATTCATTTGCACAAGGCATTCTCCGTGGGTATCTTCGAGCTCCTAAACTTGCCTACTAATACCAGCTTGGCTCCGACTCGCCAGGTCACTCATTATGCCGTCGGGCTATGCAGAATGTCAGCCCGCACCGCATTGGTACAATGTGTTTTCACCTTGGCACAGCCCTCAGGTATCTTAGAATGGTTGTTTCACAGCATGAGCTTCAGATATTAGGCAAACAGTGGGTATCAACGTGGAGGTTGTCCTTCGTTTTTAAGACGTTCATCTGCCTTCTAACACTTCAACAATCCAATCTGCCTGTATAGCGCTGACTCTCTTAGCGTAACTCCTCTGCGTGAACACGTGCTCCAAAAACATGATTGCCTCCCTTTTCTGCCCATGCATTGCGCTTGACGGATGAATAGCCACGACGTGCTTCCCTTGTATGGTGACATAACTGGAATCCGGTGCCAGCAGAGCACATTTCATTCCGAAGCCCTTCATAAAGCATTTCAGGAGCATATTTGCCCTCTCGGGAGACATAGGCACGAACGGTTGAGGATCCGGCGGTGGTGGTTCCGTAAGCATCTTTTCCTTCAAGCATATGCCTCGAAGCTGTTTTCGGATATTGAGAGCCTGTTTCATGTTCCGTGTATTAATCTTCCTCTTCTTACACCACTCGACCCGGTTAGTGTTTTCCGCCGCGTACCGTTGCATGGTAGTTAGATAAGTGAGAATATCCCCTTCCCTGCGATATAATTCCTTGCGGTACTCTTCGACCTCTTCTCTTACTTCCTCTGATTGTAGCTGGTGAAATATATTCTCCCCTGACGTGATGCAAGCAATAATATCGATGACTTCGAGAAGGCAATCATATTGAGGTTCGCTTGCTGCAAGAAGTACTCTCCCGTATGGAGCAGAAACTGGAAAAAGGGCTAGCTTTCTCCCAATCTTCGTAATACTGCCATCATCTGCTAGCGCACCTAAGAAGTGGAGGTGTATTAGAGCCTTTTCCACCGACTCGATATCAGGGAAGTCCATTAGTGGGAATGAGAGGATATCATTAATGCCGCGTGCCTTCATTGTCAAAACTGCACCTAAGACGTCGTTGCGTAAAATTTCGGGGAGGTCCGCGTCCTTGAGGGTGTCGTAGGTATCCGAAGTATAAAGCCTGAAGCATTTGCCTGGCCCTTCACGTCCGGCTCGACCAGTCCGCTGTATTGCTGATGATTTTGAAATCGCCTTCGCTAATAATGATTCCATCGCTAATTGTGATCGAAATTGCTTCACTTTAGCCTTTCCACAGTCGATCACGTAGCGGACGCCAGGGACAGTGACGGAGGTTTCAGCGATATTTGTTGCCAGAACTACCTTTCGTGTAAAGCGGTCCTTAGCAGGTTGAAATGCATCTTGCTGCGCTTGAATTGAGAGTTGACCATATAAAGGGCAAGCTAATAGTTTCGGCACATCCGAAGCCAACGTAGCATTGTGTTGTTCAATCAGACGTTGAGCAGCCTCGATTTGTTCTTGACCAACGAGAAAAGCTAATATGTCACCGGGTAACGGCTCATGTAAATGGATGTCGAAGATTCGCTTGAGAAGGGCTTCTTCGACATCTGGGACGGGCCTGACCGTAAACTTGATATCCACGGGATATTGCCTTCCTTCTATTCGGAGAAGTTGAACGGAAGAATTTTGGTCTCGGGGCTTGAAGAAATCTTGGATCTTCTCCACATCCGCCGTCGCACTCATGATGATGACTTTTAAGGGGATACCTCCTCGGCCGGCCTTGTCACTCGACATGATCTGCTTTAGAAATCCAGCGATCAAATCGACGTCGACACTCCTCTCGTGAATCTCATCGACGATGATGGCACTATACTGTCGTAGATTGGGATCTCGCAACAATTCCTGAAGAAGCATACCCTCCGTGAGGAACTTGATCTTAGTGCCCTTTGGTACATTGTGGTCGAATCGAACTGAATACCCGACAGATCCCTCGCGTGATGATCCAAGAGGAGTTCCCATTTCCCGAGAGACCCTGCTAGCTAGAGTAGTCGCAGCAACTCGTCGTGGTTGAGTGATGGCAATCATACCGCCTACGTTCACTGTATCAGACTCGACCCGAACCTTCTTCTTTCGACACCATGGTTCATCGCATAAGAACTGAGGGACTTGGGTACTTTTACCCGAACCAGTCTCACCAACGATAAGCAGCACATCATTGTCCCGTAAACTGGCTTTGATCTCATTTTGGTGAGCCCATATAGGCAATGCTTTTCGAGATTTCAATAATGATGGGTCACCATTTGTTGCAAGCCTCTTCGTCGCATTTTTCTGGTGGGATTCCTGCTTAGGCTCTGGCTTAACTTCCTCTACAGATTTCAGCTGGGGTCTAGCTGTTGTGATGGGCTGCTCATCCACTGATGGCTGCTCTGGTGCTTTCTTTTGAGGATTTAGATATGCACTTAGAGATATTGTTTTGTCGCCAATTTTTACAACTGATGCATCATTTGTCGATTTAGTTTTCCGTCGCTTGGGTTTATGCTCATCTTGGGCCATTTTGGGTTGTCGTCGAGGTAAGAACGTGAAGGTACTTTTCTACTTCGAACTGAAAAGTGAAAAGTTCAGTTGTCTTAAGATCTGAGATAGACCCACATTTATATCTAAAAGCCCCCACACAGTGTAAACGATACAGTCTTCGTTAAGGAAGCTACCTCTGAAGTTGAACACTTTTGGTACCTACCTACCTAGAGGTACATTTCATGAGATGGATATAGGTACCCACGAAACCGTCATACGCCATGGCAATGACTAGGTACATAGATGTCTACAATGACTCAAAAGGTTTATCAGGAGGATTTATTGCCCCATTCAAATAAGCTAACGATGGCCAAAAGGGATCACAATGCCTTGGGCTCACTCCTCATTACCATCTTCACGCCTTTTCCGTATAGCATTCATGAGCTCATATAACTGTCCTAATTGCTGGTCTGGTGAACTCTTGTTAGAGGATCGCTAGTATCATAAGGTCAAGATTGAACAAACCGCTCATCTTTGCAACTTTCTCGGGATCTAACTTCTCACCAACCCATGAGTCGCCCTCTATCTTTTGAGCATAAAGTTGCCATTCCGTGAGGAATCCGATCTGTGATATGATTAATATTCCAACCAAGTTAGATATGAGGAAAGAAGTACGTACTAGATGTGCTGGGTTGTCGACATTCCTATGGGCGCGAAACTCAGCCTTGATATATTCATCACCAAGCAGGCGCATTTCATGCGATAAATGTTTTCTGTGAGCTCTGAATAGGCGACGGTAAAGGGGAATAGGCGGCAACAATGCCATAGGCGGTGGCTTCAATCCATTCCCAGCTGTCGCACTGGCTAATAACCTCCATGAAGGTTTCATGGCGGACGTGGCTTGGTATCTGGTGCTGAACTTAGCAACTGATCTCGAGCTTCCAAGGTTCGCGATATTAAGTAATTCCATACTAATAATTGGTAGGTAAATTTAAATTTATACAGTGTAATCGAAACATGGCACTCTGAATCGCATACTGTACATTTTTAATGCCCGAGACAACCCACTCTATGAAGATGAATCACTGAATTACTTAATAGTAGCCTTCCATAAGATAACAATAGAAATATTTATAGGTAGGGTTTATTATATTAAGACAAGATATATTGGCATATTTTCTCACTTGTGGTTCTCAAAGGGGTCAAATAGGGGGTGAAATGTTGTTATTACATATTCTATGTTAGGATTGCTGTATCATAAAAATACGTCATAGCTCTAAAGCATGATGTATATACGAACTGGCCTGAGGTAAAAAGCAAGAGACGTATGCAAGTGTCCATCTACCCCGATGTGTTGCGACACCCTCACTCTATTTTCCACACGTAGGCTACTCAGAACTATAGATACCCATGTAGAGCATCAGTAATCCAAACGAAAGGTCCATATTCAAATGTGCTTCCGCTGGTGTGTAAACATGTGCGCAATCTCGGATCGCCTATAACTCTCCGTTCATTTTCTTGAGCCTCATGTTGGTCACTCTCAGTTGGTCATCAAGTGGTTCGGTCTACAATATAATTAGCTCGATTCCGGAAGAATAGTAATATTACAGAGCCACATACCTTAGAACCAATTCTGTCAATAAGCTTGTTACCCTGGTCGAGTTCGTCGCCTAAGGCTTTGGCAAGTCGGTTGAGTCTGAAAGTACCATTCTGGAGTTCGTTCAGGTTGTTCTCAATCTGATCGTTATCGTTCTCCAGGTCACGCGCACCCTCCTCATCCGAGTCATCTTCTAGAGTATACTTGTTCCTGTCATTTCTGTTGGGTTTCGAGAATGACGGAGGTGCTTGTCCTCTGTTTAGTTCGGAGAAGTTCGACTCCATGCGCGAATTCTGGGCAAACTTCTCTCGTCGGGTAGCCTCACGGACCTCTCGATCAGCTTGGTTCTGAGCTATGACTCTCGACTCCTCTTCCGCGGTCCTCCGCTTCTCCGTAAATGGGTTCTTGACGTGGACGGCGAACATGCTTCGGTTGAGAGTCTTGAGTTTCTTTGTCTGAACATCGGCGTGACGCTGCTTCTCGATCGCGGAGTCTACGAGCTGCTCTGTGTTATAGAGCCGTTCGTTCTGAGCACCGAGTCGAGCTAGACTTTGCATGCCAACATCCAAACTTTGGTTCAGGGCCCTCATAGAGTTCTCGGTGGAGTTGACGCTGGCTTTAGTAGTCTCGTGGATCTCCTTCTTCAGGTCCTTGTATTGTTCGTAATCTTTCTCTTCCTCCGTAAGCTCACGTTGCTCTCCATAGCCACCATACTTGGAGTCGGCGCCGGATGCGCCAGATGTACCATAACCTCCATCCTGATTGCCCTTCTGTTCGTGGCGTTCCTGAACGCCTGAGAATAGAGCGTCTCGGTTGGCATCCGTGCCATTGCTGTCGGTTCGACCGAGTCCGCCATATCCACCAGGGCGGCTAGCTGAAGCACCACCATAGTTGTTGTATTTATTGTTCCCATAACCACCAGATGAGCCGTATTTGTTGTTGGCATAACCACCAGACGGCTGGCTGCTAGGTTGTCCGCTAGAATAAGGGGGAGGGGCTGTCGCAGATGAGGAACTGCTGCCGTTGCGAGCAAGAGGAGGGGCACCGTATCCGCTGCGAGGGCCAGGTCCGCTTGGGAGACCAACAGGCTGGTTGTTCTGAAGACCCGTTCGAGCTTGTTGATAAGGAGTCATATGGGCAAATTTGTTGTTGTCGTTCATGTAGGGGTCATTTGCAGGTTGAGATTGGGCGTAGGGATTGTCCGACGGAGCTGGTGATCCCTTTTTCCCAAAGAGGGCGGAGCGATTCGGGTCGTCGCCCGCATCGGATGTCTTCTTTCCGAGGAATTTCTTCATTGTGTTGTTGGGCGATTTGGATTACTTGCACGACCGATTGACTAGTTGATTGATTGATGATGAGGTGTGTAAATCCGACGAGTTGGAGAGAAAGGAAGAATGTCGCGAATTATAAGATGGCTTGAATTATGGAACTGAAGACACGGGACGTCTTAGGTTACGTTTCGAAAAGGAGGGGACCATAGGAACTTGGAATGGTCTAAGATGATTCGTCAGTTGCTAGCCGCAGCATTGTAAGTAGTGCAGTACCCATATTTTATATAGGCGGTCAGGGGCGGTACCGGTAGACCACCAGTCAGCCACCACGGTGGCAACTGCCATAGCTGACAACTTACAAGGGTGCAAGTTCTAAGTTTGGCTCTTTTTGAATCGTGCTGCTCGTATTAGTAGAACTTATCTTTCTTTGTGTAAGTACATCTACCCAGACGCCGTGTCAAGCTCACTGGAATTAACTGACTCACTTCAAGACAGGTTGTATATAGGGGATTGGTAAATCATGTATGTACCTAGTAGTAGCTCATTGATATTTATTCTATATAGAAGTTTTGAAATTGTGGGAGTAATTGCTTGATAAAAATATGCGGGTACATAGATGTACTTGCTAATTGACCCAAAGTTTACCTTATTAGCCCCTTGCCATATCCATACATAGGTACCTACATACATGAGTTTTACGCTCTTGCCTGCGCTGCCTGAGGCAACAATTATTAGTTAGGTACATGTCACCACGTACCTATTTGTGCCGATACCTAATGAATGGACGAGTCCATCACCACTTCACCTTGAAAATACCTATTATCAGCTCCAGCTTCCTATCCACGATGGCTGACTTGACATCGTAATAAAACTGTTTTGCTATATAATACATATTAAAACTCCTTATTCACACATTTGTGAGCTGTTAAGCTCTGATTTATCGAAGATGATACCACAAATACGTACATCCTATACACAGCGAATATCGCAAGATCATGCAACAGAACCAATACAAGAAGTCGTCATAGCGTCGAATAGATATTAAAACAACCCAAAAAATCAATTTGCGATTAGAATATATGAAAGAAAGCCCACTAGTTCTCACTCTAATCTCTAATTTGGCGCACCATAAAGTTATCATATCCATGACCGAAGCTCAAGATGGCTTCCATATTCACTTTCGATCATGACCCCCCGCGGGTGAACTCCCCATGGCAAACTGGACAGGACTCAGGAAAGAGACCTCATGTCGAGCGTTCTGTGACAACCGGGGCTATTCCTGAGTCTGATCAGCTCTCCGATTCTCATCTGGAGAGACTCGAAGCCGAGCCGCAGGACGGCCCAATAGAGTACAAATTACACCTTTTGCTACGGCCACGAAGGAGATATAATAACATGAGCACTGCACTGAAAGTATCCGGATCTCAGCAATCCAAACCAATGCGAGAAGCAAAGCAGCCAAAGCAAGTCGGACCAGCTCCCACATCTTCTAGCCAGACTAGGCAAAATCGTCTCCATCATTTAACCACTCAACTGCTTTGGAGACTGCAACAGTCATCACCGAATCATTCCACGGCGAGACGTGACCTCGTGATACCAAAATTGCTGGAGGACATTGCTGATCTTACTGCTTTAGAGAAGCCAGGGCAACTACTCCCTGGCCTCGAGGAGTCCAATGGAGCGCTGTACGAATTAGGTGTAGCTGACGATGGCACGTTCATCGGCTTGACCAAGGATGAGATGGACGAGAGCATGGCAACTCTCAAAGTCATGGCTGCTAGTCTAGGTTGCAGGGTCGAGGTGCAACGTATGAAGGCTATCGGGACATGCCAGTGGGTCGATAGCACACCAGAGTCCGAAGGCAAAATTCATGTCGCAGATCTTTGGGTAGCGGAGGCTCTCGTGATGCCAGTGCTAAATATCGAGAGCAATAAGAATGGTCAAGAAGTAGATCAACTGAGCGCAACTCCGAGGAGAGGCGCTTCGATCACCGAACAACTCCGTGTTTCACTCATTGGACCGACGACGTCTGGTAAAACAACACTACTCGGAACACTGTCCAACGGCACATTGGACAACGGACGGGGAAGTAGTAGGATCAACCTATTGAGACATCGCCATGAGGTCGCATCTGGACAAACAAGTGGTATGTATGGAAACATATGTCAAACCTTGATACTTATGTTTTCAAAAAGGATCCCTAAATTTGTATGGTAAATATAGTTGCTAACGCTATGGCAGTGAGTGGGACAGATCCATATTTCTATTGTTGAAGTAAAGAAAACAACGCCTGGTATACCCTATAACAATTGTTGAAATCACTAACGTATCATGTTTAAATACACCAGTCAATCGCACAAGAACTCATCGGGTATGAGGATCGAAGGATCTTCAATTACAACATTGATAATATCAATGAATGGCCAGACATCCATGACCGCGCAGAGAAAGGCCGGTTGGCCTTCTTACTTGACTCCGCTGGACACCCACGATACCAGCGAACTACTCTTCGAGCTCTCGTCGGATGGGCACCTCACTGGACTTTTCTGTGTATTCCAAATGAAGATGGGGCACTTGCCTCTGGCGCCCACTCCCTTTCCGGTGTGGACGGGGCTCTAGGAGTCGGGATAGCCTCGATAGATCTGGCTATGGCGCATCTCGATTTATGCTTAAAACTGGCCATGCCTCTCGCCATTCTCATCACCAAATCTGAGTTGGGACAGATGGCGACCTTGAAGGAACACTTAGCCGTAGTGTTCACCAAAGTTAAAGCTATGGGGAGGATACCGAAATTATTGACTTCAACCGCACGCGACGAGGACAATCTGATAGAAGTTCCCAGCAACGACCTTCAGAAGATCCAGGATGAAGTCACTGGCCCCATTTCCAAATCTGGTGACCGGCTGTCTATTGTTCCCGTGATCCTCACAAGTGCTGTTAAAGGTATTGGTATTGGGTTGACTCATGCTTTGCTACGAAGTTTGCCGATTCCGCCTATACCGACGGCAAGAGATTTCGTTCCGCTCGCCTTGAACCCAGAACAACCGGATGCTCTCTTTCACATCGATGAGGTTTTCGATATGTCATTGAGCCGCGCTCAGACGGCTACAACAGGGCCGGGGGGAAGCGCGCCTGTAGTAACGGGTTACCTGCGGTTCGGGAGGTTATCTATAGGTGATAAAGTTGTTCTGGGGCCCTTCCCGGGAGACGAAGAGGATGCTGGTGCTCTGGTCCCGAAAGATCACCCTCCGCCTGGATACGGGTTATCAATTCCTCATCCTTCATCTGCGGAATTCGCCCGACTTAGCTCTCGCCATACGCTATCAGCCTCCAAGGTCGAGGGTGAATGGCGCCAAGCTACAATCGTGAACATTCGTGATTTGAGGCTCCCCGTACAAACTATCGAAGCAGGACAAGCGGGCTCTATTCAGGTGGTCTTCAACGAACCTAATAGCGACATATCCGATTCCGATGCTGCCTCCGGAAAACCGAAGCTATCCATTGGCAGCCTCCGTAAGGGCCAGGTTCTCGCCGTGCCTAGTCAACACATGGTTGATACGGGGCTCACCCTCCAAGCAGCTTCTAGTCTAATAGCTTCTTTCAAAACATCGGACGTTAAGTCACTGACCGTGAATAGTTTGGTAAACGCCTACGTGGGAATGGTTCGTGCCGCCGTTCGGGTATTGCGAGTGACACGTCAAAGGTCCGAGCTCAACGCACAAAAGGGTTCGGCAGAAGACGACGAAGACATGTTTAGTATGAATGATCATATAGAGCTCGAACGTACCAAGTCAGAAGCGGATCTCGACGAGTACCAAGCAGAATACCACGTCTCACTGGAACTTCTGAATAGTAGGGAATGGATCGAACTCGGGTCTCAAATCGTTCTCGTAGAAGGAGGATTCAGGGATAAGTCGGGGCTTGAAGGTTATGTTGGCAATGTGATCGAGATTGTAGAGTGAATAGAACATTATTATCATAGCATTTCTATGTAGCGATTTTAGATAGAACATCAGTAAGGACATGTTGAAACTTCATAATGGTATTCGATATTGCTTAAGGGTGTTCTACTCATGCCCCTGTGACCTAGGCTAATCGGCCATATATTCCTAGGCGTACATTTACCCTACTGCCAAACGCCTCGAAACCTTTCTAAACGTGTATGGGAAGCCCTCTCAGGCCCTCACTAGACCATAGAACAGCGTCCATGTCAATATAAACCCCGCAAGTCCGTTAAAGAGGCTTCCTGTCCAGAATTCGTACTGGGTTCTGAAGTATCTGCTGGTATCGAAAAGACCGTGGCCTGCCTTTAACGACGTGGGCGCGACGCGGATCGTGTAGAAGAGGACGGTGGTGAGGATGGTGAAGATAAAGTAGAAAAGGAATCCACTATATGATTCGAGACCGAGGATGCCGGCTGCGGCGCCGAAGATGGAAGCAGTAAGGGTCTGGAGATTGGATAGAGCCTAAGAGAGCAGAGGAGGAAGAACACGTCAATAGCTAGAGCATCAATGCATTGATAGAACTGACCTTTGTGTTGTGCATTACCGACTCCGGCACAATAGGAGATATCTGTAGCTCCCTTTCGGTCGGCATGGCTGCGCTCGTCCTTGTGTTTAATTCTGTCTTTGTCCCTCAAATTTCAATATATGTATCTCTGTCTCGAAATAAGACGGGGAATTTGAAAGCTTGACGTCTGTGGTATGTACGTAATGTTTTAAGAGCATTGGACTAGTACTGGACCACTGGACCATAAGCCGCATGGCGATCGTTAGCGAATAGCGTGAGGCAACTAAAACCCCAGGATAGCGGTTCCGTTAGAAAGGTTATCTGACAGCTGGTCCGCAAACGTTTGACTAATTCGGCAAGCGGTGTGTGCCGCAGCCCTGTTTAATCTGCTTAATCTGTACTACCAAACTACGACATATGTACGTACCTATAGCGTAGGTGCCGTAGTAGGCACGTTCCGCGTTTCCACGTTCCACTTTACGTTCTTTTCCACCCGTGATTGTTTCCTTCGTTTCTCTCGGGTTTTTCTATGGGGAAAGCTCCCCTTGCTCTCCCCTGTTTCCACGGGGGTCTCGGACATTACATACGCCTATACTTAGCTTAGGTACTTGCCTAAATTAGAGAAGCATTATGGTAGGCAGGGCAGGGTAATCTCGTACAATTTCGTACAATTCAAATGAACAAAGCACTTGACAAGTAAACTTAACTTCCTTTCAATAACGACTGCTTTCCTTACAACAAAATATTTCCTTTGCTAAATTCTGCTGACCCCCCCTTTCTTCTCTATTTTCCTTACATGTTACATGTTTGATTGTTCCTTTTACCAAATCGAACCGAGTCATTCCTTGTGGAGCTATTCGCAAAACTGAGTGAATCACGAGCACTTTCGCGCCAGATGGACGCGATCCGTCGTGTGACACCTCAATTACATGGAGACTCACGTAGATGAGGGAACGCCTTTGAGCAACTACCTCGAGGGTATGTATATTTGTTTTATACACATGCAGCGCCTACGTAACCAGCTCCCAGTCTCCTTATTAAAGAATCTTCATAATATGGTCGATATGTCCGAAGCTATCAGAGTCCTAACTATACTTGCTACAGGCACCGGAGAGAGAGATGAAGCGCAGTGGCAGGAAGCCGAAGATGCCACGGACCACGACTTCTCACCGGAATCTAGCCCACCACGAGATTTCGCTCCGAGAGGTTTAGCAAAGGTCCGGAAGAAGTTTCGGGAAAACTTACCGAGACCTTTGTGTATTGATTCTAATACTTTCCCTTCGCGTATCAACCTTGATGAGATCCATAACCACGCGTCACCTCTCTTCGACGTGCTGCACCTCTTCGTCGAAGCAGTTACTTCGTCCATCGACCATGCTAAATCGATCGGCTTCCTCGAACGGTTGCGTCTTGCCATCATTCAATCCCAGCTTCTAGATAACCCCTTGGTGCTAGGTTATCAACCATCGATAGAACCCGAACCGTCGCAACCAGAAAATGAACCGAGTTTCCATGGTCTGACGGCTTCCGGTGCCGTTGCTGCGGCCGTATTTGGCTTCAGTGCGGCATCCCTGGTTCGGTGGTTCGCGCTTGGGGGTTTTATGCCGACTTGGAAACGGCTCTTGATTTCTACAGTAGTAACTTCTGTGGTGCTCCTAGTCGCTAGGGCATATGTGCGAAGGCAACTCCTGAGGAACATCCAAAAGCAAGGGTTGGCAGAGGCCTCGACATTCTTCTCGCTTTCGCGAGAGTACGACTGTGCGAACAGTGCAGCTCTCAACTTCGTTATGGAGGTAGAATTAGTTGCTCGCGGATATCGACTGTAATGTTCCTTATTCCCAAAGAGTTCTGATTCAACCAGCTAATGTTTAATAGGAGCACGCCTATCCCCCCTATTAGCCGATTGGAGAATAATGGACAAAACGTCAAGTGCCTTCAACTAAGGAATTCTCTTCGGACGAGCCTCGCAGAAGTTATCTCTAAGTACTACCAGATAGCTTTCACAATATGGGCATTTGCAGAACAAACCGAATTACTGCAGTTACAATCTCAATATCAGTTTACTGTTGCCGATGTAGTGGAACGATTTCAAGTGTTTTCCAAGGCAGACCCCCAGAATGCCGAAAAATTACAACCCCTGAAGGATGCCGCATTCCTCTTCCATGATATCCGAAAGATGTTTTTAAGCGGTTTACTAGCTCTCCATAGCGCCGGCAACGATACCGATCGGCTTCGTTTCTCGACGATACTGGAGGCGTTTAAAGAATTAAATGTGTCTACGAAGCAAGCGTACGTGCGGGTGAGAGATATCTTGGCTGATAACGACTGTAAGTGAGCTATGGCCAGTCGACCGACTGCTACATTCTAATAACGTAACTTTAGTTCAAATTCCCAAAACTCCACGTAGTCCTGAGACCCCTGGCCACGACCGATGGCGTCACCAAGTTCGAAGACTCAACTCGATGACCATGAACATCCGCAGTGTGCAGGCAAAGTTACACCTTCTGCGCGAAGAGTCATCCAAGGCCTTGAATGAAGCCGACGATATCAGCGATCTTGGTCCATTATTTATGGCCCAGTACGATTCGATCGGGCAAGATCTCCGAGACTTGATGGAAGCGTGGCAGACCGGCAAGGCCTCGCTGGCGTCTGGCATCGATAGGAACGAGAAGCGCCTGTCATCTATTGGCTCTACGCTTGTGTCTCCTTTAAGTACGATGAGTGGACGAACGATAGCGGAAGAGGACGAGAGCAGCCAGGATGGGCACGACGGTATTGCCGATGCATTAAAGAAGCTTAACGGAGACGCTACGCCGCCGATGGAGATCGAACCCGAGGTTTTCGAGGCCATATCTATTCCTCGACCGAAGAGCTTGCTTACGCGAGAAGAAAGAATTATCAGGATGAGAGAGGATCGCAAGAGCAAAGAGATTGCCAAGGCGAAAGCCGAAGCCCAAAGGGGCATGATGCGAGAATTACAAGGAGTACTGGACAGAAAACCCGGACGTGGCCGAGTCTCTCTTTAAAAATTTCCTTGATATCTGTATCACTTCGACTAACAGCATTGACTGAGCTTGTGGCGTTGGTAACGATTAAATCATGAACTGGGTCATCATCGGTTGCACTACGGCGTATTTGGGATAGAGCGATCCGGCTTGAAGTTCTATTCACCACGGCGTGGTTTGGCTTGGTTTTACATAGGGTAGGGGGCGTATATATAGAGAGCTGGTCATCCATACGATCTTTGCGCATAATGCTTTTTTTTCTTATGTCGCCGTATATATGCACAACCAACACCTACCTATCTAGGTCTATATATAATAAAACCAAATTTGAGAAGACGGGGATATTCCGAGGTCTTCTCCTAATTATCTTCTTAGATCCTTAAGAATAGATAGCTAAACATAAGAATTAATACTATATATTAATCATACCTCGATAACTACGAGTAGCACGCATATCAATATTGTAACCTTGATCTCCGTTCTTTCAGATAATAAAGCGCACATATATTTCTCCTATGGGCAAGCGTAGGGCTGTGACTTTGTTTCCGAGGGAGGTTGCAATGCAGAGTTCCCTAGAAGGTATGTGCCTACCTACTATGTAGGAGAGAAGGCAGACCCCTGCAACCCCGAAATCTTACCTAATGCAGGTGGGGCATTCGCGTTTGCCTTCAATTAAAGACGCGTCCAACCACTCAACGCGTCTTTTCTCTAATTCATCCCACTATTTCTGAAATCGCCAGTACATACGAAATTACAACACTTCCCGACAACACTATCAACTCTGAAGCAAAAGTCAGCCGACGACAACACAAATCAATCACGTCTTAATCTCATTAATCTATCCATATACCAATAACTCACCAACGTGGAATATTTTCAGCAACTTCGGTCTTTTAATATCATCAACGAGTCATCATGTTGGAGGCACGATTAGAACAGGCTCAGATCCTGAAGAAGGTTTGCAGCCTATAATACCCTTCCTACCCGCAAGCTTTACTGACAAAATAGGTGGTGGATTCTATCAAGGATTTGGTGCAAGACTGCAATTTCGATTGCAATGACTCAGGCATTGCGCTCCAAGCTATGGACAACTCTCACGTCGCTCTCGTGTCCATGATGCTGAAGGCCGAGGGATTCTCTCCCTACCGATGCGACCGCAACATCGCTCTCGGCGTGAACTTAGTCTCCCTTACCAAAGTTCTCCGCGCTGCACAGAACGAAGATATCCTAACTCTGAAAGCCGAAGACGCACCCGACTCCCTCAACCTAGTCTTTGAGAGCAGCGAGAATGACCGTATTAGTGAATACGATTTGAAGCTTATGGACATCGACCAGGAGCACCTCGGTATCCCCGAAACAGAGTACGCGGCCACAATCTCTATGCCTTCCGCGGAATTCAGACGCATCTGCACCGACTTGATGGCTATGTCTGAATCAGGTCAGTACTATGCCCTATTTGTTTCTATTGTATATGAAGGACGCAATTAACATATGAAAGTCACCATCGATGCTACCAAGGACGGCGTCAAGTTCTCCTGCAACGGAGATATCGGCAACGGTGCTGTCACCCTCCGAAGCCACCAGAATGTCGACAAGCCTGAACTCAACATCGACATTGAGCTCACCGAGCCGGTTGGCCTGACATTCTCTCTTAAGTACTTGGTCAACTTCTGCAAGGCCCAAGCTTTGTCGAGCACCGTCAAGATCTGCTTGTCTAACGAAGTGCCTCTCTTGGTGGAGTATGGACTGGCTGGTAGCAGTTTTCTGAGATTCTATCTTGCACCAAAGGTTTGTCACGCCCCAACTTTCTTCATAATATATGCAACGAATTGCTAATGCTGGAATTGCAGATTGGTGATGAGGAATAATGGGTTAAAATAACGGAACATAATGAATGTTATGATAATACCACGTCGGCAGGAGCAATTAGCGAGTTAGTTACGAAACTTGCTTGCGGAATACTCGTGGTTATGGAATGGATACGAATGCATTCAGCATGGAAGACAACGGTCTGCATTTACAGTTATAAGACCTTTTGTCGTGCTAGGTGCCTATGCAGTACTTCCCTTCGAGTTTCCAGGTAATTGACTCGGAGTAATATCTGGCCTGCGGCTCTAATTTACGTTTCTTTTCCCTACCCCTTTTCACGTGGCCCCTAAATCCTAAATTGTACGATTGGAGGTAATATTGGTATAAGTTGTAGGAAGTGGAGCTTGTGAGTATTGAAAATTTATGTGGGTCTTCTGCGGGGCTATCCGCGATGGCGGGGCACGTTGATAACCTTAGGTAAAGTTTCAATTGCAGATCTGGGATAGACCCTTCGAGAAAAGAGTCATGCGCCCTTCCACTCCTGCCGTATCGGCAATCGGCGGATGTGAATAATGATTACTTACATCTTCTAAGCTCTTTTTCCACTTTTTTGTTTCTTCTTATGAACATACTTTGAATGGCAGTCGTGCCGTGTTCATATAATCAATTCTTCCTCCATAGACCGTTGTGACTTAGCTATCACTTCCCTGTATAATCTTATAATCTATACTCTGTATCAGCCGTCCGCATGAGTACCGAACCTCCCGTTCCAGAGACGAGCGTCCTTGCCGTCGCCAGTCATGTAGGAAAACAATGCCTTCACTAGTCAGTTTCCTCTTTTCTAGCAGCTAATCCCTTACTTTGAAGGTTGTCTCAGGGTGAGATTCCTAGATTTTTACTACCATATCGTCATCGGCCTATCCATTAACTCCAAATTTCCTGGGACAGGAACGTAGGAAACAAGATCGCCGTCTTCGTGCTCCAGTCCATGGGCTGCGATGTATCCGCTCTAAATACCGTCCAATTCAGTACGTTTAAGCCCCCGAAGAATGACTCCTCTTCGAGTGCGTTTGTATCGGTCAAATTACTAAGTAACAACGGAAAGGCAACCATACCGGTTACAGACAATGGAAGGGCACGCGAGTATCGGCGCAGGAGATCACAGACTTGTGGGACGGCCTCAAGCAGTCATACCTCGATAACATCGACATGATGCTCTCCGGCTACGTTCCTGGCGCGGAGGCTGTCACGGCCGTAGGCAATATCAGCAAGGAACTCAGGCACAAGTCGGAGGAAGCCGGAAAACCGGGCAATTTCTTCTGGGTTCTTGACCCGGTTATGGGCGACAATGGTCGTTTATACGTTGCGGAAACCGTCGTCCCCGCATATAAGAGCCTACTACACTATGCCGACCTCATATTACCGAATCAGTTCGAAGCTGAGTAAGTCCACCACGCTCAAGTCCCATTTGGGAGAAAGGGAGTTAAAATTTGGTATTCGACCAATGATGGCGATTTTGGAGACAACCGAGTTAATCGTATTCTAATTAACAAACCCCTTTTTACTGCAGACTCCTTTCAGGTATTAAGATTACCGACCGAGACTCCCTCGAACATGCCATCCGCGTCCTACATCAAGAATACGGCGTTCCACACGTCGTTATAACATCGGTATCCATCCCACTCTTGAGCTCCCCCGAGGCCGCTACCACACAGACGCCACGCACGATGTCGGTCGTGGGCTCGTCGATGACGTCAGATCGGCAGCCGCGCGCCTTCAAGATCTCGTTCCCGGTCTTCGAAGCTTACTTTAGCGGTACCGGAGATATGTTTGCAGCGCTCATGGTGGTGAGGATCCGCGAGGCTGTCGCGAACTACGATAAGCTAAGTAATGGAGTCGGAGATGGCAAAGGAGTGTCCCGAAAACTTGGCGAGAGGCGTTCGTGGCTTAGCGATGACGCAGTAGTGGCATTAGACTTGCCGCTCGCGAGGGCCGCGGAGAAGGTCCTGGCTAGCATGCACGAGGTTCTGGAACGCACATGCGTGAGCATGAACGCTGATATGAAAACAGTAAGGGAGCGGAGGGGGAATGATCTAGACGAGAAGACATTGCATTTGCTCAAGTCGAGGGCTGCAGAATTAAAACTCACGAGGAACTTGGGATGCTTGCGCAGCCCAACGATAGAATATAGGGCGGAGAAGATGTAGGAAGCGGATTTGGACAGGTTGGGAAACGAGAAATGCGAGAGTGTTGGGTCTCTTGTATAGAGACGTATATTGCATTAGATGGTGTTCAAGACGGGCTAGGCTAGCCGGATCATATATATTAGAGAATAGAAAGACATGTGAAGACACTGTTACTGCCATTGAAGGAGTGATGGACGGATCTCGTTTGTTTTACTTCGTAGGGGTAGCTCTGGGACAATTAACTCGTTCATATTCATGATCATCTTGGTTTCGGTACTTTCATAAGATCTAGCCGCCGAAAATGGAAGCAAGTAGCCTAGCCATCTCTGCTACCCTGTCACTACCCCGTTGATCCCCAAGTGGGTAAGAACGCAGCCAGCCGACACGATTGATCTATATTCTTTCATGACCCAATCCTCTAACCGGCACACCCCTTTTCTACTCTCATCACAAGGCGCTAGACATATAGGACATAGCTCTCAAGCCCTCCATATGGTTTGTGCCGGTCCCCGAAAGCTACCTAGACAAGTAGGTTACCAAGTTGCAACCCAGCTCAATTCGTCCCCGTGCTCCCAAACCCACCAGCACCACGCACGCTCTCCTCCAGCTCCTCCACCTCCACGACATCAGGCGTATAAATGCGCTCGACGACGAGCTGCGCCACACGGTCCCCCGCCGCGACGCCGAAGTCGGTGTCCGCGTGGTTGAACAGCAGGACCTTGACGGGGCCCCGGTAGTCGGCGTCGATCACGCCCGCCCCCGTGTCGATGAAGTGCTTCGCGGCCAACCCCGACCGCGGCGCGATGCGCCCGTATGTGCCGGCCGGCACGGCGATGCTTATGTCGGTCTCGACGAGCGCTTTGCCGCGCGCGGGGATCGTGGTCGGTTGTGAGGCGTAGAGGTCGTAGCCGGCGGAGAAGGCGGAGCCGCGGGTTGGTAGCTTGGCGGTGGGTGAGAGTTTTTTTATTAGGAGCGGGGGAGAGGCTTCGAGGGTTGGGACGGCGGGAGTGGTGGTGGTGGCGGGGGCGTTGGAGGTGGCCATGATTGAGGTTTCGCTCGTTTTGACTCGCTTCGCGGGCGGTGATGTTGGTGGTGAGGTTACGGAGGCAGAAGCGGTCATACCTAGTCTCTGGTCTGGTTTCGTCGAGTTTGCAATGAAAGCTGTGTACGTATCGTGTACGGGAAGAAGTTGAAATGGTGGTTTGTAGGGTTGAGGAAAATGTGTTTGCGGTCTCGGCAGGCTGCAATTGCGGTGAAGAAAAAGAACGAACGGAGAGCGGTTGCAAGCGAAGGAAAGTGGGATATGGCGGTGGGACGCGCTGCGGGCTTGCTGCCGACGCGTTGAGGGGCGCCGCCGGGTTAGGGATGGGGCTAATTGGCCAATTATCGTGGACTACAGCGCCAAGGGTTGTGCGAGTTGGGAGTACGCAGGTACCTACGCTGTGCTGGGATCATGGTTGCATCTTTATGTCACAGATAGAAATGTCGTGCAGAGAACATATTATTCTTGGATATGAACGGCGTTCCGGGTTTAAAATTCTGAATTCGAGTATGTTGGTATGGGTATTCTGCGTTGAGAAAAGCAATTATCGTGGTACAGGTATTACCCAATTGTCTAGTAGGTTGTTTCAAGATCCAATATAATCAGAATCACCAATTGTCGAACCAACAGATATCCATATCTGTAGGCGTGAGATCGGTGGAAGTAGGTAGTCCAGGCCAATTCCATTGTACGACTAGCAATGTCGAAATAATAAGCGTTGAACGTATTACCTACTCAAAGCCCCGAGTCCCAATATGATAGATCAGGCTCCAAATAGAAAACGGGTTTAAGGGGTAGTAACGGAAACAAGACAAGGCCTCCTGGTTTGATTGACAGCTTCAACTTGGGTGGCGTTTTGCCTGCCGCCGTAGCTTACGTACATATCCGACTCGTGGCAATGCCGTGAATACGGTGGAAATAAACGTATTATTCGTCCAATTCTTTACCAAAGTCGATTAATCGTAACTTCGTCGAGTCTCTGGGGTGAAATTGAGCGACTCTAGATCGAACTAAGAACCTAGCGGCTGCTGACTCTCTTGGAAGCTGGACGTAAGCGGCTGAATTATCGCCGTCCGATTGCGCGAGGGTGTTGAGCAGTTCCTCAGTTAGATCTCGCATCTCCGCACCAGCAGCCGCGGTCTCATCCCGGTTGTCATTGCTTGCTTTTGCTGACGGCTGATCACCTTCTCGTGTACCCCATATCTCGTCAATCCGCCGTTGCCGTTTGTCTTGATCCGGGTTTTCCTTAGCTTTCTTCAGCTTGCCCTGGGAACTAAATCCTGCGGCGAGGTCATCTCCGTCAATGTCCATAATCTCGCCGACCACAGGGCCTCCGAGTTCTTCGGCGGCAAGCATGCCTGCTAGATGCTCATCGATGAACCTTCTGAGAGCCTTAAGGAGCGCGGATGTCTCTTTATCGTAGCGCTTCTTCTTCTGCTTCAGCTCATTGATCCGCTCCGCAGCGATATCTTCCGGTCCCATCTCCATCCGGCTCTCCAGGCCATCCTTCAGTGCCTGTATACGATTCCGTAGGCTCTGTGAGAGAGCCTTTTGGTCTTCAAGATTTGACTTCTCCACTTCAAGTCGTCGCTTGGTCTTTTCAACCGAGTCTTTATGGGATGCTAGGTAGGCTTTAGTCTCCTCTACCGTCTGATGGGTTTTCCGAAGGGCCAAGAGAGCCGGCAGTACAGAGTCCGGGAACGGCAAAAATGGTGTCTGTTCTGCCAACTCGTCGTAGGCTGTCTTCATGATATCCCATGATGCTGTGGGAGGATGAGGTTGACCTGTGCGTAACGCAGCTGGGGCGGACCGCAACTCATTTAGCGTATTCTCGCGGACCCTAACTGCTGTCTGGAGCTCTTGTAATGTTTCTTTAAGACGAGATTCATGAATCAAATCGGTATCGTTACTCAAGCGCATCGTGGTGTCCATTTTGAACGAGGTATCATGCCAATTGCCAAGAGAGGAAAATTGATGTGCTGCAAGACCTTCCTTGTAATGGGATAAAATATGATGTGATGCCTTGCAGCTTGTAGTGGAGGCCTATCTTTCCATATTGCAGATAATATGCGGGAAGAAATGTCCGGCCAGGGGCATCGTCAGTGAGATGCCAAGCAATGAGATGCTAGTAATGAATTGCCGGTGGATCTGCGGTGCAAACAATACCTATGTAGGTACTATGCGGTTTACTGGAGTATTTCTAATTAATTGGTCCGAATTGTTGTTTAGATGATTCAAAGTTCTTGAGCACGAGGTAATTCCTAATAAAGTTGAGTATACAAAATTGGCAATCACTGACTCTTCGTCGTATGGTAGGTACATAGGTAGTAGGAAGTGTCTAATCATCCAACGTGGCTGCCGTTTATGGTTGGAATGCCTTCAAATTACATACGTTGTCGTTGAACGGTTAAGCTAGAGTTACAAACAAATATAGGGAGAACGCGAAGAAATAAAAGTACATACAAGCTGACGAAGCGTTTTCAAGTATATTGCCTCACCGTATTATCCGAGTGGGTCGAACTCAAAAAAAGCACGGTGATCACTGAGCCAATTAGAAATCAATGACGCTTGGACGGTAGATTTTTTTTCGTGTGGAGGAGACCCACTTCCTTTGCAACTACGACGCCTGAGCCAGGTTCCCACAGTTTAGATCTTTCTTGCATCACCCTAAACCACCTAAATCACGAACCTCCTTTCAACAACATCTGTCCCTTCATCTATCTCTTCACCCATCAAACCAGTCGCTTCTATCGTCTGCGTTTGGTTCCTCATAACCCTACATTTTACCCTACCCCCCGCAATTCATTTTTGTTGATGGTTTAATATTCACTCATTCTCTCACTTCCTCCCCCGTTCTCCCTTGATTAATTCTTCCTTCGAGCACATCGGTAACTTTGGTGGATGACTACTCACGGAGCTTAACCACCTAAAGAAACTCACGTCGCGCTTCATCTAACCGCGTCAAGAGCAATAGTAATAGGAGACTAATCTCCTGTGATCGTCTGAACGCGTCAATTCGACTTGGTCAATTGCGAGATCAAGGTGCTACCTGCTAGGAAGGCTCACTAAGAGGAAGAAAAAAAAATTGCGCTGTATCAGGAAAGAGGAAACCGTTAACGATATTTCTCGTAATAGTTTCCCTTTGGCGGAAGAAAAAGGTTTGAGAACCACATACGTCTCTAACTCCTGCCACCTTCCAATATCCAAATCCTCAACCACAACCTGAACTTCTACTTCGTTCGTCTTTCCATCATACTCTCCCGTCGACTCGGTCACTGCATACCTGCTCTAGCAAAGCTAGCCATCCTCTACTACCTCTACCAAGTCTCGTCCTCAACCATACCGTCAGGTCATTGCCATCCTCGCCTTACTGCGAACTCTTAGATCCGACTAGGATCTTTCATATCACTCTTCTCGTTATCCCCGTCGTCATAAAGCCCGACGACCTCGATCTTCATCGTCCCATCCTCGACCCTGCATCAACTCCGACCTCTCTTCCAGATCCCGCATATAAGATTCCATCAACTTGAGGGTATTGCAACTCCATCCGTCCCGAATCACTACACCTGCACGTTTTCCTTCGAAAACCCTCAAGGTGTAGATAAGAAAAGAACTCGATAATACAAAATCAATTCGACCGTCTACAAGGCACACGTAGCCCTTCTCAAGAGTGACCTGATAATAGAGCAAGATGTCTGCATCGCCTTCTCACCCGACTAATCCGGCAAAGCGCCCCTTGGAGGATGCTTCGTCACCCTCTCGTGGCAATGACCAACCAGAGGCTAAACGCCCAGCCCTCGACAAAGTCATCAATAACGGAAATAGCGACAAGCATCTCGAGCTTCCGATCAACAGCATTGATGACATCCCGGCTCTGACTGGGACCAACGGCACAGCTAAGGCTGAGGAAGCCAGTAGCGATAAGGCTGAAGTTAAGGATGACCAAGGAGATACTGTTGTCCCTGATGTCGACGAGTCTAAGCTTGCCCTAGATAATGCTGTCACTGGCCCTTCGGCCGCAACTGGTGCTCCTTCAACCAACACTCACGATGAGACCACATGGATTCACATTCGCGCAGTCATCTCCAGTCCCGAAGCTGCCACTATTATTGGCAAGGGCGGCGAGAATGTCTCCAACATCCGAAAGCTGTCGAACGCCAAGTGTACCGTCAGTGATTACCAGAAAGGTGCTGTAGAGAGGATCCTAACCGTTAGTGGCGCGGTCGAAGCCGTAGCTAAGGTATTTAGTATCTACCCATAACGAACGGGAGAGTTTCAGCTAACATATCTAGGCCTTCGGTTTGATTATCCGTACTCTTAACAATGAACCTCTGACAGAGAAGTCCAATTCCCAGTCCAAGACTTATCCTCTCCGCCTCCTTATTCCTCATGTCCTGATTGGATCAATCATCGGAAAGGGTGGTGCTCGAATTCGCGAGATTCAAGATGCCTCAGGAGCAAGACTCAATGCTTCTGACTCTTGCTTGCCGCTATCTAGTGAACGTTCCCTTGTAGTCATGGGCGTTGCTGACGCTGTTCACATCGCTACTTATTATGTAGGCAGCACGCTCCTTCAGCAACTCAACGAGCGATTCGGCGGCCCTGCTGCATCTGCTTACGCCACCCGTAGCGGTGGTCCTACAGGTGTTGTACCTGGTGGAATGCAAGTAGTTCCATACTGTCCTCAACCTGCTGGCGGCAACTTCGGCCACCGAGAGAATTACGGACGACGGCCTGATCCTCGACAGCACCACATGCCGCCTGCTCCGTACGCGCAGCCCTATCCGCATGCAGCTACTCCGCAGCCTAACCCAAGCGTGCCGATGCACTATGCGCCCCAGGCAGCCGGTTATGGCGCTGCTCCTCACATGCCGCCGCACCATGCTCCACACGTGAGCGGACCCCATCCTCACGGCGGTCCTCCGGCTCAGCCAATGCACGGCGCTATTGCTGGAGCTCCCATGACTCAGCAAATCTACATCCCCAACGACATGGTCGGTGCCATTATCGGTAAAGGTGGACAGAAGATCAACGAGATCCGCCAAATCAGCGGTAGTGTGATTAAGATCAACGAGCCGCAAGACAATAGTAATGAGCGACTTGTCACTATCACCGGAACGGAGGAATGTAACAGAATGGCGCTATACATGCTCTATTCTCGACTGGGTGAGCAATCTAATAAGACATACCGAGGCTAAATTGGCCCGGCCGCCCCCAAGACGCCCAGACAAACTAACCATACCCGTGAGGAACAGAAAGTGAAAAGCACCGAATCTAACAACTTAGGACGCACGGCGGATGTATTATACTACCGGCTATCCCGTTACCTTCGACTTTTCCATACCATAGGAGCCTCGGTTTCTATACATCGCATTCGTTTCCATATGGGTCAGGGCCTCCTTGACGCATGATACTGGAAGGGAGGAGGGTCATGGTGGATGGTGGCGTTCGGTAGTTTTGTGAAATTTCAGGTAATTCGTCGGCAACATGAAATTGATGGTGTTAAGCCATATGATGGTAGGCAGGGCATATCATGGAAAAGTGGAAAAGGGTTATATTGCCCACTATACGCGTAGCTTTATTCGCCTTGCTATTAATCCACAGTTCTTCTCTCAACTCTCCAGTGCATTCCGATGAGATGCGTGTGATATATTCAAAGACCATTATTGTGAGGGCTCGATAAACCCGTCATGGTCAGGAGTGAATATCCAACCAGGGTTGATGAACAAGGACATCTCTGCTCACGCAAGAGAGGTCTCCCTCTTTGTTCGCCATTTGTCCAAGTTGTTATGAGATCTCGCAAGGCTCGGGGTCTTTTTAAATTGCGCACAAAATAAGAGGCAAATGTGAAAACAAGTAAAGACATCTGAGTAATGGTTAAGACATGAAGAAACGAATAAACCATGAGTGGCTCCAGGTAATTCCAGTGTTCAGTAACTGGGAACCCTTCCACCGCAACATATGGTCTTTTTCATTTCCCTAACTTACGTTCATCTAGACGACGAGGGGGGCTTGTATGGTAAATGCCGTATCCGCCTTGCACCCATACAGATTCGACTCGTTAACTCCTCGATTGCACTCGTTCTTCTTTTTTCTCGTATTTGGCCTGAAGTGATGGTATCATCGTCGTGCATGTGTGAAACATCCAGGTAACCCAGCCTTCCACTATCCTTCCGAACAAACACCCTTAGGCATGAATGAGGCCATCGCCATTTGAGAACTAATCCAGGTGGATTCTGGGGTTTGCATCCGATAGCCTTCTTGTCGTCTCACCATCGGCTTCTCGAAGACAAAGTACATTTCAACAAAATTTGAAAAACTAATTATATGTAGCAAGAGTATCATAGGTAGATAAATGATAAGCCAGGGCTAGTAGCCTATATTTGTGATTATATTGTCGTTCTAGATAGCCTACTGGTCGATCATGAAATGTTACAATACCCCATCTACCCGTCGATCAGTATAGAATTCGGCAATTGCTTTTGGCAAGTTGCTCAAAATTGCCTCCATTCGAATTAACTACCTAGACTACGGGTCAAGCAAGTTCGGGTTTGCCTGCAAACATATACAATACGAATGGTAACATGCGGGCAGATCTAAGACAAGGCAAAGATTTGCGACTTGGTAACAGAAGTGGTCGTGTATAATATATTATTCTCGTCCGAGCGCCTGACTAAGGTAATGAGGGTGAAGCCGGCTACTAGAGTAGCACATGCTACGATGAATTTAGTAATGTGGGATGAGGACTAATATCTATTCGGCCTTTCGTGAAACCTCACTCCCACGAATGCCCCTGCCCTTGCGTGCTCATATGCCCATATGGCTTACTCTCGATGTCCTCCCTGAACATATTAATCTTTCGAGCACACATCGGTGTAACAAGTCGTTCCGGATCTGTAAAGGCGTAACCAGAATAGCTATACTCTGCGCATAGCCTCGAATTTGTCTTCTAAATCCGTATGTTTGCAGTAGTAGTATAGAATATGTATGCGCCTTTCAACATAGGGCACCACTGCACCACCGTAGCTTTCAGCCCTACGCCAACAACATGGCACTGAACTGAATTCTAGACCATTTCTCCCTTTCTTTTTCTCCCCCTTCTCGCACGCGTGACTAAACTAGGTAATTAGTTCGCTTTGCCACCAAGAACTAGGACGGTCCCTAATTCTTGAAATACATACCTAGGTAACAAGGGGGGTGGTTCGGCGCTACGACGAAAATATACGAGCCTTGCCTGTTTCCGCTGGCTTTCTTTCGGCCGCGCAGGGGGGTTGCTGTCGTCCAACGCCCAAACCCTAAAGGCTAAGAGGATTTCTTCCTTTTTTCCTTGGCATGTATGCAGGCTGGACTATGCGATTGAGCGTGTGTAATCTTCGCTTACGAGGTCGTTGCACATGGCTCGAGCAGCAGCCAACAAGCAAACCTTTCCCGTTCTTACCAACTTTCTCATACGTGCGTATTACTAGTGCTATGTACCTAATGTAGGTATTGCTTCCCCGTCATTAGGTACTCGCACGAGGTCTCGAGGAGGAGGGCAAGGGGACGCGAGACGCGTGATTTCGAATGATCATGGATAGCCTGGTTTAGATATCCCGAATCCTTCTATACTCCGACCCGTGTCTCCCGAATCTTGACAGGTCTATTATTACACTGCTATAGTAGTATGAGTATAGGCATGTTAGAACGGAGCGCGGAGGCTTAATCCGCTAGTATGACACAGAATGCTACGCAAGTATTACCTGTGTCACAAAAGCTTGCTGTCTATGGCGAATATGGATTTGGGGGCCTAACGCCGTCATTCGTGGCTCGAATGAGGTAATGCTCACCCAGCGTTGTGGTTGTTTGGTGATACATATCCGAAAAGAAGCAGTCTAGCAAGCACCACAATATAAAGAGATTATGTTTGTGTGACAACAAGCGGGCAAGTAAAATATCGTATTCTGATGAGACGAAGTTGAGCGTGAGCCCACCCCTTTCCTTGATGATTAATATGGCAGCTTTTTACTGGAATAGTATGGGACCATAGTGCAATTCTATGGTACCTGCATGAGTAGGCGGTAAAGGCGCAAAGATCTGGCATGCTGAAAGCCATGGATGCTCAGATGGAGACTTATTGCTGACTTAATAGACGCTTAATAGGCACTATAAACGCCCAGCGCCTTAAAAACCCAGCACTACTGCAGGAAGGCTAGCTTTCCACTCTCAGGCGAGCTGGGCCAAATGCGCCAGGAATAAGGTCCCTATGCTCCGCGCAAGTAGCCGGGTCCTTTTGTTAATGAAGCACGTTTCGGGCGCCGCCGTTTCGACAGCCTCAACATACCTAGCTGGAGTGAGACTTCTTGGTAAATAGCTGGTAGGTATGGAGTCATGTAACATGTAACAAGCCAAAGTGAATTGCCTAATAGTAGTATACCCGAACCCGAAAATGAATAGAGAAAATATCACGACTCATTTGCGCGTTGATCGGCGCCGCATGATGGTAATATTTGGCCCAGGTAGGTATTTTTAAGTTCATCTCCACGCATCTAACGGCGCGATTGCTGGAGCCGATGTCACGATCGAAAAGGCACAAGAAAGGCATGAAAAAAACAGGGTTGCCCCTTTCGAAATGTAATGTTAACTTTTTGCTAGGCTCAGGTAGCCTACCTTGTGGGTTCTGTAATTTACCTTTTTCAGGACCCATGGAGATTGATCGACCAGTGGAATGACGGAGAGTTGGACTTTGGAGGCAGGTAGTCTGCCTTAAAGTGGAGACGCTTATACTCAATTATACTCAAGTCCCTGTGAAGAATTCTTGGCGTGTATTTCTTGTCGATTGGAATGTACCTTCGCTGCTAATCGTTGGCTGAGAGATACTTATCTCATCTCAAGTGAAACAAGAGAAGATCTCGCCATGGGGCCTGGCACGAACCAGCCTACCGCAACCTTGGACTGGACCTTGAACTGGACCCTGTCTAGGACTATGGGGATGTAAAGCCTCCCTCTGAGTGGCTCAGTGGACGCACCGAACCCTGTAGCGAAGGAAAGGTACCCGCGTTGCAGGCTGTGCCACGCTTGGTCCCTAAGTAGTTCCAAGGTACTAGGCATCTCTCACCACCTTCGGTCCCCATCCCGGCCCATCAGGCCCATCAGTCATACATATCGTCGACCTATTTTTTCTCACATCTTTCCCTTTTTTCCCTTCCTTCTCCTCTTCCACCCCATCCAGCCGCAACAATCCAAAGTCGCCTTCAGACTATCACACTCTTTTCCAAACTCAGCCTCACGGCCCATTACATTCTTTTATTTAGTCACTCTTTCCCGCTACTTCAAGTAGACTTAATTCACCCATCCCTCTAATTCCTATCCCACGGAAAATCAACCAGACAAAATGCGTTCTACCACCATTTTCGCCTCTGCCTTGGCCTTCGCTGCCTCGGCTTTCGCCCAGACCGCTGGCTACGCCGTCATGTCTTCCCCTACCGAGGGCACCAAGGTCGAGTCCGGCAAGGCTTTCACCATCAAGTGGGACGCCGGCAAGTACACCGGCCAGGCCACCATCTCTCTCCTCGGAGGCGCCAGCCCCACGACTCTTTCTCCCGGCCCCGTCCTGACCAGTAAGTAAATCCTGTGCTGGACGATATCTCTGTCATGCGAGTATTAACACGAATTTTTAGCCATCGACGTCACCGCTGGCTCTTTCACCTGGAACGTTGACTGCTCGCTCGGCACTGACACGACCTACGGTATCAAGATCGCCTCCGTCGCCGACGCCAGCGTCTTCCAGTACTCTTTCCCGTTCGCCATTGAAGGACCCTCGTGCGGCGCCGAGACTACCAGCCGAAGCGCTTCTGTCTCTGTCTCTGCCTCTGCCGGTGGCTACCCCACCGCTGAGGTGAGCAGCTCTTCTGTCGTCTCCAGCTCCAGCTCCAGCACCGTTGGATACCCCACTGCTCCCGCCTCGTCCAGCAGCGTCGTTTCCAGCCCTCCCACTTACCCGACTACCGCCCCCGTGGCCAGCTACGCCGTCAACAGCACCACTAGCGCTGTTGTCGTCCCCAGCTACTCTGCTTCCGCCCCCGTCTACCCCTCGGGCAACCTTTCCATCACCGCCAGCTACCCGGCCACCACGATCCTGACCAGCGCCGTCGGCGTCACCCCCAGTGCCAGCGCCACCACTTCCGCCCCGGTCACCGTCGTCACCGGTGCCGCCGCTGCCAACGCGGCCGGCTCCTTCGCCCTCATCGGCGGTATGGCCCTCGCCGCCCTCGCCATGTAAAGCCGTGGTTCACGTTTTCTCTGGGACTAAAGGAAAAATGGGGATTGGAAATTAATGAACTTAATTGAATTAGCCTGTCTGATACGGACGACAGCTTAGGATTCGTGGTTGTGCGCTGTGGATCCTAGGTAAAACCGTTTGACGGATGCGATTTGGTAATCGTATAATGCCCGCACGTTTCTTGTCAATTACTTGATCGGCGCCTTGTCGCATCCTGAATATATACCTTTTGAAACTACTTTCATGACTTGCCTCGTTTTCGTGTGATGTTTCTCTTTCTACGTGTAGCGTGATAGATCACTTTCAATGGCTCTCGGTTATAAGAGATAGGTATATTGTAAACGTCGTTTCATGGCAAACGAAACAGCGTCGAGGGCTATATAAGATGTAGTTGGAATATGCTTCGAAAGGGAGAGCCAAGGTCGAATAAGTAAAACATCGGACGTCCTCAAGGTTTCAACTTAATGACTAAGACTCCATAAGTAAAGGTAACCAGGCAAGTAGGTTCAACCGTCAACTTTTAAGTATATGTCACTTCCACGTGGCCGCGCGTCCGGCTGCATGTGTAACTTCATTAAGGTTATCTCTGTTTTTATCTATTCGTTGATCTTCCCGATCATCGACGCCGGGTTCTTGAAGCCAAACGGATCGGGAAATCCGGAGCGACGATCGGAGGGCGATGCTTTTTAGATTTGTCTGAGATCTGATATTTCTAGTGTAGGAACCAGAGCAGTGGGAGTTAGGTACCTAACCTAACGTGTTGTGTTGCTGGGAATATTTCTGGGGAAACACGGTATGTACCTAAGCACAGAGTTATTACTGGCTTGTTAGGTACTTCCCCTATTATGCAACCGTTCACGAGCACAGCCTTCACAGAAAGATATCGCCTTACTTGTGGAGGTTACTCCATATGCTACCTGATTATGTGGTGTTTCCTTGGGAACTGCTCCGATTTGTAGTTTTTTGAATTCTAAATTGACATCCCTCTAAATACTCCATACCGAAAGTCCGAGCTGCAGAAGAGTACAGAATAAAAGGGGCACTTACTGTTGAAAGCCACAACCGAATGCTACAGTTGCTAACACTACACAACAAGTTAAATTAACGAATTGATTACGGTCGGCATATTGAAATTGTATACAAAATACATAATTCGGTATCTAAACGTATTGTTATTAAGGCTTTGTTGTCTCCTGAAACCCATCCTACCCCATTTCCATTTCTTGTCCGATATAACACTACATACATACATACCTACCTTCCAACCCCCAACGCCAGCTAGACCATTTGTCATTTTACGCTTGCGCTCACGCTTATTGCCACCCAAACGATCCATTAATACCGAGAAGGAAAAAAGACAAAATGGAAGGGGAAAAAAACCAAAAAAAACTTGAACATGAACTCGCTCAGTCCAAGCAACCCACCTATCGCCCACCAACCTGCCCCCTCGGCACCGGTCTAACCCAGCAGAGACACAGATTAAGCGCGATAGTAATAACACCGATGACCCAAAACGCCTTCGCGTAATCCGTCCCGCCGCCCATGAACCGGAAGATAATCGCGAATATCACGCCGCCCAGGTTCCCCCCAGCGCCCGTCAAGCCCGCGACCATGCCGTTAGCATGAGGATGCACATGCGGCACAAGCGCAAAATTCGCGCCGTTCCCGGCCTCGACAAACATCGCCATCAGCGCCACGAGCCCGACCATCGTAGGCAGGTGATGCGGGTTCAGCAACCCGATAATAATCAGCCCAGCACCAGCCAAGCACCCGCAACCCACGACGCACGCCTTCCTACCCCAGAGGCTGCGCCCGAGGGCGCGGTACACGGCGTCGGAGGCGGCGCCGCCGAGGGGCCGCGTGGCCAGGTTCAGGAAGCCGAACATGGCGGCCCACTCGGACGCCGCCGTCTGGCCGAGCGAGGGGAAGTTCTGGGCGTAGTAGGACCCGAGGACGGAGTTGACGGCGAGCTCCGCCCCGAACGAGCACACGTACGTCAGCGCGAGGAAGAGCGTCTGCGGCGAGAAGAGGACGTGGGCTGCTGTGGACCAGTCTGGGTTTTGGATTACTTCGCCGCGGGCCGTTTCGAGCATCTCTGGAGGGATCGCGGCTTCGTGGTCGGCGTACGGCGGGGGAGGCTTCTGGTCTTGCGAGACTGAGCGGATGCTCTTGCCGCCTGTGGAATCTGCTTTCTCGGTGATGTTACTGGGGACATCGACGATGCCGTTGGGTGGGCTGGAGGATGCGCTGTTACCTTGAGATGCGGGGTTCTGGCCCGCGTGAAGGTGGCGTTCGGACCATTTTCCGGTCGGGGTATCGGGGCAGAGGAGTAACATAGATATGCCGGTTGCGATGGTTATAATAAGGGGTACGATGAAAGTGAGACGCCACGCGACGCCATCGGAGTATCCGCGCCTTACGAAAGAGTCGAGGACAGCAGGCATGATGAAGTATGTGATTCCACCACCAGCATTACCCCAGCCTCCCGTCAAGGCATTGGCAGTTCCTACGACATTCTTGTCGAAGAACCCGGTCGACCAAACTTGGCAAGGCACGAAGGAACCACCGAGGATACCTATGAAGAAACGACTGATGTATAGGCTTTGAGCGTCGTGGACGAGAGGCGCGAGGCCGAGTGGAATTGATCCGATGAGAAGTGTGCCGGCGAACACCCAACGAGGACCGAAACGATCACAGGCAGGACCAGCTACAAGTCGGATCAACAATCTCCATGACGTTAGCTGAAAGAAGTTCGTACGAGATAATGACCTGGATACATACGTAGCACACAACGAGACGATGTTGGAGTTAGCAACCTCAGCGGAGGTGAGGTGGAGGTTATTTTTGATGGTATGTGTCAACTATAGATAACAACGTCAGTCCCCCTTTCCAACATACACGATATATGATACCAAAACACCAGATTTGAAATACTCACCAGAGGCGGGAAAGCATACCAACCCCAGAAGGCTACCATGAACCCCCACCAGGAGAAGAAAAAGACTCGCCCGTATACGTTAGAAACATTTAGACAGGGGATCGAACGGGCTTTGTGGTTGATCGGGTTGACATCCGGGGCCGTCCAAAGGTACGACCACTTCATATTGAATTTTCGGCGTTGGACCCCTGAGATCTCACGATCAGAAATGTGACCAAAGATGTCTTTCGCTCGATCTTATTCTCAGGAGGGCACAGCTTGGCTAGATCCTATACTCGACTCCTGGCGATCTGGTTTATAGCCGGTTTTTGGACTGCTGCCAGACAGTTCAATAGGGGTATTGTTTATACTCCTTCAGTTGTAGTATGCCTATACACACACATGTACTCTTCGGGCTTAGCGAGTAGGTTTGCTGTGCAATTGTGCATTTCCGGACAGGTCGTCTCGGCAGTGGGCCTTGAGTATCAACACCCACACTAAGGGTCGAATAATTGTTTTCCGCGGGAGATCCTCTATCACCTAGATAAGGCATGAAGGAGCCCGAATAGCGCGCGGAGACGTTCGATTCGGATACTAACGAGATAGTGTGTTAAAGCCGCGAATAGTTTTGAAATATAGAAAATTAGAGATAAATGTTAGGCGAGGAAACAATCTCCGGAGTAAATGCCAAGGTATCTATGCTATCAGATGGGAGGTGGATGAGGCTCAAAGCTAACCTCGCGACTGGTCTCGATAAAGAGAGGGCTTTTAAGGACTATAGCGGCACTTTGCATAAGGCGCGCCGACCTGCCTTAGGTGGTGGTAATCAATATATGATGTGTTACCCCAACCAATGTAACACGGAAACGGACACAACTATGTCGCCAATGAATGTTTCAATGAATGATTACCCAAGTTACACCAGGAGAGAGTGAATTTGGGCAAGGCGATTCGGTTTCATTCAATGGTAACTCGATAACAATGAGAGTTACGTTCGAAGACCAACCTTCGTATCTCCGGTGTTATAAATCCTCCTGGAACTGCGCACGGGTCAATGGCTCTCGCAGCAGTATATCAGCCATGATATACGTAAGTGAATGGCACCAACGCTGTCGCTGTCGTTGCAGAATCAAATAAGAACGCAGATAGCGAACCACCCCGAGGTCTACAGCCAACCAACGTCGGATATCACGATGCAGTTGTCCTGGGCTGCGCTAACAGTGACGTTGAAAGATCCTTGGCCTTATCTCTTGGGGCGCCCGGTGAAAATCCGAGTTTTGACTATGAAACGACTGTGGTCTGCTTCGGCTCACCGGCCTTAGAGATAAGGACAGGCGCTGTCAGTGGCCTAGCGTCCGAAATCCGACTAGCCTGTAAGATTTCCGCGGGAACGAGGCTTGCCTTAGCTTCATGCGTACCGTGTGTGTTGGATGTTGGGACATCGATCTGAGGCCGGCATGTAAGTAATGTATCTGTGATGATGCAGGCCCTGGTTGTAGGTATTGAACCACTTTCCCCTTGGCCGCTCGAGATCCGGGAGATTGGGGCGAGTCCGGGGATCACAGGCACTTCCGAATCCTTCGAGACGACGTCAGCTCGTCAGCATCGTGGGTTAACCAACGGACGGGGGGGTAAGCGTTACAGGGTAACACAAAACCTGCTTACAACTTAGCTAGTAGAAAAGCTGTGTGGTATTCCGGATACCGCGCATTGCTGAATGACTCAGGCACGTAATCCGAACGGACAATATGTAATTAATAGATGCTGGGAAGGACGGTGGGGAGCTGGGACTAGCGAGAAATTGTCCTTAGGCGCACAGCACATACCCAGAAGAATCATTCGATAGACAGCTCCACTGGATACCTATCCTAAATCCCTGCCCCTGCCACCCCACGCATCCCATTGGAGCTCCCCGTGCGATATAGATTTGCTCGTGATGAACCGCTAGGATGGTAGAGGTGATATGTCATATTTCAGCCTTATACATGCTTCGGTGTATACTTACTTACCTAGGTCAGGGCCGAATAACTTTGTTCCGGACATGTAACTGAGGGTACCGTGTAGATAGAGGGATATTCTTCTCTTCATTGTTTCGGTATGTACATATATGAAATGAGTCTAAATGTGCTGGTAGTATAAGGACACGACGAACATCAACCTACCTTTAACACCATCAAATATGCTTTCGCCATTACTATCGATCACCGCTTTGTACTCGTTGGTTGAGAATAAATTTGTAGAATGAGATGGGCGCAGGTTCGATACCTGGTGCTATGGACCACAATGCATGCATATGCCTCACCATATAAGAATCTCGACAGGGTCGAAACTTCAAATAGCGATCTTCTAGAGAATATCGCCGTTAAGATTTTGGAACGTGATCGACTATGTTTCTCACACAAAGAATATTTCAAACGCAATGGTTAAACGTTTCACATCCGTACACTATCATTGCTGTGGTCCAAGCAGCCCATCCACAAAACTGAACGAACTCATAAGTGGTGTAGTGGGTTCTTAGTGGTTCAGGCGCGGTAGGAATTGCAAATGCTGACTCCTTTTTTATCGAAAGTTTTAAAACTGTGCTTAAGCTCACCGCTTGACCCAGAACTCTTCGCTTCCATGTCTGTGGAGTTGCGTTGCCGCTAGTAGCAAGGCTGAAATACAGTTCTCTATGTACCTAGTGACATGTGAACGGCAATACATAAGGAGATCCTAGATTGCCTCCAGCTGCTTTCATACAAGCCAGTTTGATGAAAACATTTTGAAATTTCTGGGCTTGCATGTTGCGTGGGCTGCTTGCGTAATATGATATTCTATAAAATATTGCTCCGATTTAGTTCTTTAGGGGAAAGTAAAACAAGAAATCGATTGCCCAGCTTCTAGTCATTGCAACAGTGTACTTATGGTGTGCATCTACTGTATAGGTATCTATTTTTCAGTCGTTTCTAGCTTGCCGGTTAACCGTTAAGCTTCTAGTAAAATGTTGACAGTCGCTGGAAGTTGCCAAGTGTTTGCCTTTGTGCCGGCAGCTCTTCCGTAGGGTTCGACGACACCGAGTTGCAGGATCTTGGTCGTCAAAGCCGCCACTTCCGTAGCCATAGCTTGACCCTAGCAGCTCGGCAACGGCATGGGATAGTTGCCGTAGTTTAATGTTAAGGGATGATGGATGCGGACCACGGATCTCGGGTATCCACTCGGTAGTCGGCATTTTGGCCTACAGATGGTATTAAGTAAAGAACTTAGGCCAGAGCCTCCTTTGTTGAGGTCGGAAATGGTATCGAATAGCACTCGTCTCATTGGCTATATTCATCTTAGACATCTTATAATATGGATACCCGCTCTCTGATACTAGAACCCTTTACTACCCTCATATGCCATAATATCATTGTGTGCAATAGACAGCCTCAACGTAACCCAGTAAGATGACAAAGTTATACTTATTTCGCTGACGTATTCTCTATTTAGGAAATACTGTTGACGTGTAACTTTTCTATCTTGCTGGCGTCGCGGCAGACAAAAGGCGTTCGAAATAGGCTCTCGGCGCGGCTCACTGGGTCCGTGACCCGGCAATCTTTTAAGTCGGCCATAGATCTAGGAAGCTGGGAAAATAATAGCGGTGACGTCGCAAAGATCCATGAAAATCCATCAAAACTCCGGTTGAGGTTACGGTTTCCTTCTCCTTGCGGCGGTTGTCGGCTAACACGCCGGGACAAGACATGCCTACTCACAAGGTATTCAGGTAATGTTTGAGGAACCTAAGGCGCTTAAATTTTCTTGACCGACTCCGGCTTCCAATATGTGTGAGTCGAATATCCGTCAAAGGTTGATAAATAGGACGCGATTCCTTTTACCTGCCAACCTTGCCTGACCGTGACTTGTGACTTTGCCCCCTTGTGATATATTGCCCGAAGTTTGTTGAAATTTAGATAAAATTGGTTGCTAGCCATATAAGCTCATTCGACAATCAATTCTCAGAGAGCATGGCGGATCCTAAGGTCGGCACTCCTCAGAATCCCGAGCAAAAGAGATCGAACAGCATCCAGACGGTCGGTTCGGACTCAACCCTGCCGTCCAGTCCAAACTCAATCATTTCGAGAGCATGGGATCATATGCTAGAGCCCGTTCGTCCGTCGGGATTTGTTGAATTTGAACTACTGATTCTGACCTTGTAAGTGGCCCTTGTCCTAAAAAAGTAGATATTGGGCATGGAGTAAACGTCCATCCGTATATATTGGCCCAATATCCATGGTTGGTTCGTACGTTCTGATCAACTTGCTAACCCTGAGTCCATTTCAGCTGCATCGGCATCCAAGATGCCATCTCCTTTCCCGATTTCCACTGTTTCGCATCGAACCAGACAGGAAACACGGTTTTTCTCATGCTGGCTATTATATTACCCGATTTTAACGGCGAGATGTTCATAACGGCAAACATTGGGGCAGCCCTTGGCTTCTTCCTCCTGGGCAGCTGGGTAACTGGCCAGATAGGCCACGTCGTTGGACCGCGGCGGCGAATATGGCTCGTTGGTTGCAACTTCATCCAGTCGTGCTTGGTATTTGCCGCTGCAGCTACGCAATACGTACATGGCAACAAAATAGAAGGAACCGATGCGATAATCCCTATAGCACTGCTAGCCTTTGCGTCTGGCAGCCAAGTCGTACAGTCGCGCGCGTTTCGGATGACCGAGATAAGCACGGCAATGGCCACGGCCGCTTGGGTTGACCTGGTGATCGATCCGGGTCTGCTCAAACTGCAGAACCGACCCCGCACGAGGCGTGCTATGTTCCTGACAACTCTTGTCGCTGGCTCTCTCGCAGGTGCGGGAATCTACCGAACTGCTGGATCTTGGGTGGCCATCTTGGTATCGGCTGCCGGAAAGATGCTCGTCACATGTATGTATTTATTTAACAGTGCCGAGAAACCTAGGAAGACCAGCGGGGAAGATGCGTGTTAGATGATATAGGATAATGGAATATGAGGCATGAGGAATGAAACATGATAAGATGAAGACAGATAGCGAATAATTAGACTTGATTTCAGCTACATTTTGTTATATTTTGAATATGTCGTGCTGCTGGCGTTTCTAGCTCGGTGTATGGTACTTCATTAAGCATTGTATTGACTGGATTGAGGTAAAATTTCAAGGGCTTTCCCAACTTTCCCTTTCTTTTCGAGTAAGATTCTCAAGTTGAAGCTTAATGAGATGAGCTTAGGTATAATATGACCCGAGAAATATTGATTTCATTACGACGATTGGTTGAAAGGTAGATTGAGTGTGTAAGTGAGAGTATAAATGTTATAGGGTGGGATAACACAACTCAATTACGTAATGAGTCCCACAATACGTAGATACAAGCGCGGCATAATTAATTGATTTTACCTACGGTGCAATTGCTGTCACCTGGACGCGCGACTCGGTGTGACATGGCTCGAGCTTTTTGGCGGGTCCATCGTGGTTCTATAGCGTGCATATTATCGATGCAGTTACTGTCACATTTGTCACCAAGAGGAGACGACCTACAACAATTTTCATAGAATACTCTTTCCATTAGGCCTCGTTTCTCATGTCAATTGCTTCTAAAATTCCCATGGAGCTCGAGAGTTCCAATGCGTCTTCATGACTCGAAACAATCTCGGCGATCATTTACCTTGGCTTCTCGCGAATGTTGCTCTAAACGCGCCAAACGCGCCCGTTTTACCACCAGCTTCTAACCAATCGCCCTCCGATCCTACCTCTTCTCTCGATCGCTCCACGAATCTACGTCCGCAAACGCGTCGTCGACCTGTTCCCGAATCATCTTTATATCCAATTCTTCCTGTTCCTCAACCTGTGCAACCGGACTCGACTAATGGGTCTAACAAATCGGCTGCAAAACCTCTCCAAGTACCCCGGGGGGAAACGGTAGCAGGGAGGGAGAGGGAAACGGAAAGCATGGGACGTCTAACTTCGAAATCCGGTTCGAAACGACCGACTCTCGTCTTACGCCAGGAGCAATTACTCACTCCGACTTCTACGCACGGAGGAGGTGCGGGGTCTCTTGCGAAGGAGTACGCGGCCTTGTTGAAGAACTCAGGTCAGATCACTTGTTTCTTTTAAATATTGAAGTGTGGTGTGTAGCTAAACGAGGAGAATAGGTACCGCAAGTTCGGCTAAGAAAAGAACCTCGCCCCGACGCGAGTTCCCAACACCGGGCCCAACGTTTGGGAGTGACCGTACCTTCGACACCGTCGACTTAACTGGAGATGATGAATTGACTTCGCCTAATTCTGTTGCGTTTGGAAGTACTATTAGGCTATGGCGGGAAGACTTTGCTGTGCGGCCTGAGCCGGCTTCCACAACTGAGAATTCCGTTGCATTTGGGACTGATATTGCGCTTTGGGACGAAGAGCATGCTACGCGAGCGGAACCCATTCCCACAACTACGGAAAACTCAGTAGCCTTTGGGACCGACGTTATGGTATGGGAGGAGGAACATGCTTCGAGGCCAGTACCACTGACGCCAAAGAGAGGTAAAAAAAGAAAAAGCGATCAAATCAGTCGACCACCTGCTACCACTGTCGCTGACGCAGATGACTTCCCCGATATATACGAAGTTCTGTCCGAGGAAGAGGTCGTGTCTTCCCATCTAAAACGGTCTCCGACGAAATCACCAGCGAAATCGAAGCTGAAGACCGAGGTTACTCGAACGCCATCGAAGCCCATACCTTCGCCCAAGAAGGAAACATCTCGTCGAGTGAAAAGGGAGACGGTAATCTCCGATGACTCGCCGTTCGACACTGAGCGCACTATAAAGCAATCTCCCCTCAAGGCATCCCGGAAGAACAAGGCTCTGCGCGATGTGACACCCGTTGAGACCAGGGATGCCATCCTTTCTAAGCATGACTCGTCTTCGGAGGCTCCCGAGACTCCCAGAGCACAGATGACCCAACGGCCACGGGATTTAAAGAGCAATGATCGAGTTATCGAGGATTCTGATGATGAACTAATGAGTCCTCCTGATTTCGAAGTGCCAGGCAGTACGGCTCTTTCGAATAACCGCCCTAGAGCATCTGTTCGAGTATCTCAAGATGATGACTTTGTCGTGGCCTATGACACGCCCTCGAAGCCAAGACAAGCAGCTACTAGCGTAAGACGTACACCACATCGATCACCTCGGAAACCTGACCAAAGCCTATCATCTAACCTTGGTATAACGAGAGATCATGATCGTGATCTAGGAGCTGCGGGTCCCTCGCAGGGATCCCAAACTCCGTATGAACCAAGCGTTGAGATCGATGACAAGGAGAAAAACGCTATCCTTGAATTATTCTTAGATCAACCGTCCGTTATTGAGAGGAAAAGGAAATCTCTGGAAGAGAAATTGCGAGAAAATAAGGATGCTTACACGCATGCCCTAAAAAGGGGGGAACTCGCACCCAGAGGCCTGCTTAGGCGGGAGAAAGAGCAGCTTGCGCAGCAGCAAGCAGCCTTGGACGAGCTCTGTGGCGAATATCGATCATATGAGGATGTCCAACTTAAAAAGGAGGCTCTGATTGCGCGAATAACGGATGCTTATGACCAGGATCTGGATACACAGGACGACGAGGCTCGCCTTGAGGAATTGGAGAATTTGCTTAAGGGACGGCAATTGTCGCTGAAGGATAGCATCGTGAAGGCGGGCATCGACAATCGAGAGTTATTCGAGAGTGACCAGATTCACGATGCGGAAACGTACCACACAAACCCTGTTGTGCAAGCAACACAGCCAGCTAGAACCACCCAGCAGACGAGTCTCTCGCGAGAGTCAACCCTCGTCCCACGAGGTGGTACGCAAGTTATCCTGCAAACCCAGCTTCCTCGACAGATAGATCCTCTACCAATTCCTAAACAGGACTACATTGAACCACCATCCTTGCCGCAGAGTTCAATGGGAAGGCACCGTCGCCGGGTTGCTTCTTCTTCACCCGATATCGATCAAATGATCGAAGATCAGCCTCCTTTTACCATAGCTAGTAGCAGCAAGCTGACAAGAACCCCGGCTCGTCAGAAGTCAACCGTGACTGTGGAACCGGACCCCTATGACTTTGAGGAAGAGGATGGCCTATTCGAGGAGCCGTTACCACCGCCTAGTCGCCGAACAGCAAAGAAGACGGCAACAAATGTGCAATCAGCGAGCGTCAGGACACATAAGAGTCCAACTAAGGCAAAATCTACCCGTCAGCAGGGTTACCAGAGTGATTATAGTGATGATGTTGACATGGTCCAGTTTGCAGAGGAATTTGACCTTCGACAGTCATCAGCGGAAAGCAGGCAACCTAGGCCCCAGCGATCTATTCTTTCGGAAACGTCGGGCAATGTGGGGGTACGGCCTCAGAAAACAGCCATCCAGAAACTGACAGATCCTTTAAAGTCAGGACAGATCCCACGCGAAATTAAGAATCGTCCATGGTTCAAAGACGTGAGAAGGGCGTTGAAAGATAGGTTTAGGATGACCGGTTTCCGACATAATCAACTGGAGGCGATTGACGCTACTCTATCCGGCAAGGACGCTTTCGTCTTGATGCCTACGGGAGGTGGAAAGTCTCTTTGCTACCAACTTCCGGCCGTCGTGACTTGTGGAAAGACGCATGGTGTCACCGTCGTCGTATCCCCCCTTCTCAGTTTGATGCAGGACCAAGTAGACCATCTAAACGCACTGAATATCGTGGCAGCTTCTTTCAGTGGTGACAAAAGCGCACACGACCGTGCCGAGATCTTAGGATGGCTGCAGGAACGGAACCCGGAACTTCATCTACAGCTCCTCTATGTCACGCCAGAAATGATCAATAAGAGCACCCAATTCCAAGACGGACTGAGAGCACTCTATCGCAACAAGAAGCTCGCTCGTCTCGTCATCGACGAAGCTCACTGCGTTAGCCAATGGGGCCATGACTTTCGACCAGATTACAAAGAACTTGGCAGTTTTCGAACCAGTTATCCTGGTGTACCTATCATGGCCTTGACAGCCACTGCAACCAAGAATGTCATCTTGGACGTCAAGCACAATTTAGGAATTGAAGAATGTGCGGAGTTCTCTCAAAGCTTCAATCGCCCTAATCTTTACTACGAAGTTTTGAGAAAGGAGAAGGACAGTGTCGAAAGTATAGCGGACTTGATTAATACAAAATACAGTGGGCAGACAGGCATCGTCTACACTCTTTCTCGGAAGTCAGCAGAGAAGATTGCTGAGAAGCTGCGAGGCCATGGTATAGCAGCCCAGCACTACCATGCGAGCATAAAAGTCGAAGAAAAAGCGAAAGTCCAGAAGCAGTGGCAGGCCGGGAAGGTTAAGGTCGTTGTCGCGACCATTGCTTTTGGCATGGGAATTGACAAGCCTGACGTCCGCTTCGTCATCCATCACTCGATCCCGAAGAGTCTCGAAGGGTATTACCAGGAGACCGGCCGTGCCGGCCGAGACGGCTTACCGTCCGAATGCTATCTATACTTTAGTTACGGCGATGTTACCTCTATGAGGAGGCTCATCACAGATGGTGACGGCAGCGAGGAGCAGAAGGAAAGACAGAGGAATATGCTAAACACCGTCACAGCCTTTTGCGATAACCAGAGCGACTGCCGCCGAGTTGAGATCCTCCGCTACTTTGGAGAGACATTCGATAAGGCGGAATGCGGTAAAGGCTGCGATAACTGCCTAAACAACGATGTATTCGAGCAAAAGGACTTCAGTGAATACGCGATAGCCGTCCTGGAGATCGTGCGGTCTCAAGGGAAACTCACGCTCAACCAGTGCACGGATTTCCTGATGGGGAAGAAAAAGCTGTCAGAATATAAGAGCGGCACCGAACATTACCGTGGAATAGCAAAGCAGATGCCTAAAAACGAGATCCATCGCATCATTGATCGACTCGCTGCTGAGGGCGCATTAAGTGAAGAGAATGCCTTCAACCACAAGGCTAGAATTGCTATTCAGTACTTTAGGGTGAGTATTCTGTTTGTGTCTGCTGTTGATTTTGCTCACCATCTCATTGTAGGCTGGATACGGGGCACGTGCATTCCTAAACGGCCAACGTAAACTTCTCCTGACTACCCGAGTTAAGAGCAAGGATAGTCAGAGCAGTGTACCTAAAAGACAAACACGGATCAGCAAACCGTCAACTGCCGCGACGAAGCGCGGTACTTCGGGCAACGTCCCATCCACCAATGTATCTTCACCTATCCTGGGCAAGGATCGCAAAAAGAAAGGGAAAGCAGTGGCGATGTTGGACGACGACGAGAGCGACGAGGACTATTCTAGATTCAGCAATGGGTACGCCAAAGATGGATTTGTTGTACCTGATGATACCGATGACGATTTTGAGACGATGCCTCCTCAGTCTAGAAGTCGATCACAACGAAAGTCGTTAGGTCCGCCAATATCGCACGATGCGCGGATGAATGACGCCGAACTGTCTGATATTCACGACGACATCATCAGCAATTTTCTCAAAGAAGCCAAGGACCTGGAAGAAAACCTGCGGAACTCCAAGAATCTGCGCACCCCTATTTTCACCGAGCAGCACCTCCGCGAGATGGCCATAAGATGGACGATTACGCTGGATAGAATGCGCTTGATCCCGGGTATCAACGGTGATAAGGTAGATAGGTATGGCAATATGTTCATACCTCTAATCCGGCAATATCACATCCGGTATGAGGAAATCATGGGGGGCACCGCCCCGGCATCCGGCTCTCGTAATGTGGTGGACCTCGTGTCGAGCGACGAGGAAATGGAAGACGTCGGCTACGACGACGACATGGACGACCAGGGCGCGGTATCATCCTACTTCCCGGGACCGGGCCCATCCGCGCGCACGGGGCGAGGAGCTTCGGCCACAGCCACGGCATCCCGCGCACGCTCGACATCGTCAGCGCCTCGCGCGGCTAAAGCGAATACATGGCGCGGAGGGAAGAAGCCCTTTCAGCGTAGGTCGTCGGGGGCTTCTAGCAGAGGAGGCAAGGCGTACGGGGGCGTCAAGAAGAAGGCCACGGCCGGCAGTCGCAAGACCACAGCTGGCACGTCGTCCGCAGCTTTCGGGGGACCGTCGAGATCGACGGCGAAGTCGAGTAGAGGGGGTAGGTCGCAAGGGGCAGGGGCGAGCCATAGCGGCATCGGACTCATGCAGTATTAACGGCTCGAGTCAAGCCGAGCCGAATCGGGTTGGTTAAAGGTCTTTGGAACGAGTGCGCGTTGTTGCTACATACCCACTTCCCGCTTTTTACGTTTAACATTATCACGCTCTCTGCATATGGCTCTGGATGAACGAACTAACTAAATTTACTGCATGGCATGGCTAAGGCTACAGGCGGAGACGATGGCGAAGGCGTACTTTGGAGACTTAGTGCTTCAGGGGCAGGCGTTTGATATTTATATATGACATACAGTACCTAGTTACATGCATATTACAACCATATCTGATCATATCCTTTCTTGGTGATGCTTGTATGTGCGTGTTCATTGATTAGCTTTAGGTGTCCTCTTGGATTGACTGGGTTGTCTAGATTGGCAGCTTCGCCGTAGACCGTGGGTACGGGGTCTTGAATTGCCTTGTGTTACTTCGTGTTGTGGTAGGTAGATAAGGGTGAATAGAAAAATATCTAGGCTTCCAATATATATGGCCGGATAATCTTATACGCAAATAGAAAGTATTTCCAAATAGAATAGAGAAAAGAGGTGATTGAAGTATTTCTAGAGTATTGTTTATAAAATAACAATAGAAAATGACGGGAGGGGGAAAAAAAAAGGTAGGACCAAATGTGAATCGAACCCACGCAAAAATGACAGACCAACACATACTGCTCATGATTTTCACTTCACTTGAAGCACCACTTGGTACCACTACACTATGGGTTGATTTGTCATGTGAGTCTGTGCTTTGTTTATACTTATAAACCCTCTGCAGTTTTGTCAGGTGTCAGATGTGTCATAGCAGCCGTGACTACATGGACCATGCCCAACCTGAAATATCAGGATATAGACACTTGTCCCGTCCCTGTCAGGCTTTACACATCGTGCCTACAATATCACCTACTATATCATCTATTCCAACGGATACCTCACGGCTACTTGTCTAGCCACCTTGTCTACTACCCATCCACTCTACTGCAAAAGATCTCGAGAATCCAACAGTCGACTTTCATTCTGAACACATTATCACCTATCACGTCACTTAACCAGCTTAAGACTCATCCATCACATGTCAAACACAATACGCGGTGCGTCCAAGTTCAGCTCTTCTTGAGTGTGATGGTTTTGATACCAATTCTCAAATTTATGGACTATACATCTCCCGTCTCCTACTCTCGCTCAGACCTTCCAAAAATGCATCTTTCCTATCTCGACCTCCCTTCTTTCCTACGTTACTGCTTGCCACAGGCCTCCCAAAAAAAGCCGGCCGATGGGGTGGATTATGCATGTAGGCAGAAGAACATCCGTATCATACAACGCAGCACCTCGCCTCGCCTATCTCGGGGTCTCCGACCATCTATATTCCCACGTATGGGGAAGACAGAGGCAGATCCCCTCGTCTCCTCTCAACTTCTCTCTTCCTCCCCAGTCCTACTCGCCTCTCCCTTTCTCGCCATACTCAATCTGTCCGCTCGTATCATAAAGGGCGCTAGCTTGGTCGCTCGCGTGCAGTCCTTCCTTGTAATAACGCTTGCGGTAAAATATAGTAGGCTCGTCGACGACGACAAAAAGACATAAAATAAGAGGTATCACTGTGAGAGTTGGGACCGTTTCCATGACGACCGCCGTATTGCTGGAAGAAAAAAGGAACACCTGGAGACGATGGCAAAAAAATGAATATCCTCAAGAACGCCTGGGCCCAACCTCCGCGAGTTTCGCCATGCTGCGTTTCGCCCTTCGTTTCCGCGTCAAAAGGTTATGGGCGGGAATGAACAATGGAGAGGTGTGATGAATAATCCAACCGCAAGGAAAGAAGACATGTCTGCTATGCGTAAAAATTGCTTGCTCTGCTGTCAGACGATATTAATTGCCGGCCGCAAGCTCGTTATGCAACCTAGATTCTGGTACTTTCGAAAAGCAGTCCTTCGTGGTATCATTGGAGTAGAAGCGAACACAAGGAGATGAAGTCCGTCTAGCAGACTTTCAACAAATAGGAAAGTTATACGGGGAGCGACAGGACCCCTCCGCAAGTCGGATCGGAAATTAGAAATGAAAGCGAGCGTGTGCCACTCAAAAGTGCCAACGAGGTTTGTTATCTTTCGGTTGTTTCGACTCCGTCATGCTGTAACCCTTGCGCATAACGGCACGAGCAGCGGCCGCAGCATGCGGGCTATGACGACCAGTCTCATCCTCCGCCCTCGATTTGGGCTGGGGAAGTAAACTGCTACGTCGATTGGATGTGGCCAGGGAACTAGCTGGCCGCTGCTTAACGCCGCCAAAGTTACCACTAACGCTGCTACCTGGCCTTGGCGGTTGGAGTGAAGATCTTCGATTATCGAGAGCCGAACTAGATACTTGTGTCACAAAACGAGGTTTAGCAGGAGGCTGTCCGGAAGCAGCAGCATGGATACGATCGCGAAACGAAAGTCGAGAGGTACTTCTCCTAGGAGGCGTATCGTCGGGCATTGGTGATGACGAAGTCGCCCTCGCCAACGGACTGCGAAGGGGAAGTTTAGAGGCGCTGGAAGTTGGGGTTATGGAAGAAGACGCGTGCGTAGAGTTAGGAGTTTTGGCGTACGGGCTAGGTGTAGTAAGGGTAAGCGGCTTGAAGTTGTGCCCGACATCAGAATCGTTGGTGTTCGTGGACGCATTCCACCGAGGGCGGTTGTCAGCAACATTGGAAGTAGATCTTGGAAGCCGAGTCGCCATAGGTGTCGCACTGCCACTTCGAGGTGGCGTCGTCAAGCTGGAAGTGCTCGATTGATATGTGGAATACCTAGATCCAGGGGGTCGTCGTGAAGGCGGGGGAGCTAAACTTGAACTACTTCTGCGGGCCGCTGAGGGCTGAGGCAAATGACTGCCGCCGCTAGTGGCACGCCTCTTGTTCTTTGATGCTGGAGTAATCGGGTCCAGGCCTAGGCTGGACATGACGACCGACGACGGAGGCGAACTTCCCGGAGTATCGTTGCCACTAGCAACAGTAGATCTGTCAATGGAAAGCATACTTGAGATCGAATCCCGCAGCTGTTGGTTCTGCTTTTGAGATTGAATCTCCTCCAAGACTACACTCATTGTTGCCATCGACTCTCTTACTTCTGCCCACTTCGACTGCAACTCGTTATGTAGCCTAAGGACTTCACCGTTAACGGTAAGCCTATCCTTGACACCTTTATCAATGATGGATAACACGCGCTCGATCGCTGGCCCGTAATGTATCTTCTTCGCCTCGTAGCTTTCGATCTTCTTACTCATCGCTGCAGGACTCGAGAGCTGCAACCCCTGGTCCACAGCTTCACGCAGCTTACCCATGCTTCGGTCCACGGACTCGATCATTTTCTGGGCCTGCCTGCCAGCACCGCGAAATACCAAGACCCACTTGTCCTCCCCTAGTTCCTTTCTTAGAGACTCGGCATCTTTTTCGAGCTTCACATAGCTGGCTTCTAAGCCTTCTCTTCTCATCTCAAGCTCCTCGCAAGCTGTCGGGAAAGCACCAGAGGCTCTTGCCTCGAACACGGATAGTCTCATAGGTAAAAAGTCCAGTGATGCCCTCAACGGCTGCATCCTTGCGAATAACGCAAGTAAACTCGAGTCATCCTGGGTGAGGGTGGGAGTTCCCGGAGAGCTTGGGCTGAGCGGGAATGATGGAACGCTGTATCGGTTATTGCGCATAACGGCTGGCGGCGTCTCCTCGACGATGGTCTCCAGGTCGCCAATGTCAACACCATCTCCATTAGAAACTGCCATTATAGACTTATGGCGTCGCTCTTCCATTTCAAATATTAATCGGCTCAACTCGTCCATTTCGTTCTGGATGTCGCCGAGAACCATGTTCCACAGTTCTTCCCATTCCATGGCTGTCTCAACTTGGCCTTTAACGTTGTTCAGAGTAGAGCGAATCTTTGACCACTCGCTCATAATGGCTTCCATCTGTGTCACTGCTCTTTGCAGGTCATCGCTAGATACGTTGGCAATGTCTGGCCGACTCTGTAGCGCTTCGATCGCGGTGACGTAGACATTGATGAGCCCTTCGAATCTCGTGATGGCATTCTCCACTTCTTCATACCCCTCTCGGCCACCGGCCGCTGCCCACTCCACATCATCGTCGCTATCGAGACCTCCGATAACCTCGGAGGCTTTCGAGATCCAGCTCCGTATCTGTTCGGCAGCACCTAGCAGGGCTTTCGTTGCAGCCTGGGCGGTGGGGATGGCGGCAACCTTGCTTGATAGCAATTCAGCATCAGGTAGTTGTAGTGCGGTAAGTTGAGCTAGTTGATTCGCGAACGAGGCACGAGATATTGTGTATATGGACCCCGGCCGTTGAAGCCCTAGAGGATTGAAATAGGAAGGCAAGTCGGATGTAAATTCAGCAGAAGCTGTGCCCCCGGGCGGCGTGTCCTTGGCTGGGACGGGAGGTGGCGTTTGGGAATCTTCGACTTCTAGGGTCGGGACGGGGAGGTCTCGCTCGAGATGTTCCCTACGCGTGTCCAACTGCGCCTTGGTGCCATTTCCATTCGTGTGGTCGGGCAATCGATATTTGTTAGTGTCCATATCCAAGGGTGGAGCTTCAGTTATTTCAGGCAGAAGCTCAGGCTTAGAAATTGGTTCGGCCTGAACAGAGAGAGGCGGTGATGGCTTCTCCTCCTCGCTCGCGGCGCTCTTTCTTCGAAATGAGTCGCGACTAGATTTGGATCTCAACAGCTGGAGAGGGGCACCGGCACCCTTCCAAGGCCGACCGCGTCGTTCGATGACTAGTTCGCTTGAATTGGCTTGGTGTTTCAGATCAAGAAAGCGTAGCTGGTCCTCTGGCAGGCGGCCGACGTGTTCGTGATTCGGTGCCAAGGCGGAAGGTGAGGATTGTCTCTGAGTACCGAAGCCTAGGGCCTTGAGACGTGCAGCCAATCCAGGAGAAGGTTTGCGCGGCTGGTGATTTTTAGCCTTGATGGTAGAAGAATTATTGATAATGTCGGCGGTGATGGCGTTATTGTCGGCCGGGATGGGTTTGAGTTGGACTAAATCGGACGGGACGTCAGAAAATGCTAAAAGTTGGATCGATGGGTCGGCGGCATTGTGTTGTTGAAGGTTAGTCAATCCTGGCTCCGAAAAAGCGGAGGCTGTCGGTATGGGAGATTGGCGAGAAGAGGCGGATGCAGGTCGGGTGATATGATGTTGGGTTTGGTTCTGGGTTTGACCTTGGCCTTGGTCGTTCGGTGATGAAGAAGCTGGCGCCGTCGCTGCTGCTGCTGCATCTGGTGGTGCTGTTGCAGCTGGACCGGCTCCAGATGGGCCTGTCATTTACCCAAAATAGGTGATAGATGATGCCCTTGTGGTATATATCACTTATTTTTTTTTCTTTTCTTTTCTTTTTGGCCCTTGTTTTCTCTATCGTTTCCTTAATCCCTGAATCCCTCGTTGGTCTTTTTTTTCAGATGAAGCAACTGTCTGTGTTGTTGCCCACTTCTTACTGCACTGCACAGACACAAGTGATGGGCTCCTTGTTTCTCTCTGCAGCCACAGTGGATGATCTCCTATTTTTCTGGGAATGGAATTAATGGAATTACACGTATGTGGTCGGAGACGGAGAGGAATTGGCGTGTCGGACGAAGACGTGCAGGTTTAATTGGTGCTTTGATTGGTGGGGGGAACGCGAATTTACATACCTAGGTACCTACGTACTGGTGGTACTGGTCACGTATCGAGTACCGGCTGTACCTTACTTCTCATACGCCTACGGCTTATGGGTGCTAGATTTTGCTTCGACCCGTCCGTCGCAACTCCTTCGAATGCAGTACCTCCGAATGTTCCACTTGCACTGAACCTTATGCAATGTTTAATTCGGTTTTAATGAAATTTCAGGTAGGTACCCAAGGTAACACTTCCCCTTTTAGTATGCAGTAGTACCGGCAAGGGACATGCGAAAAGCTTCCACCATTTGACTTTATGAGGGACCGAGTGGGTCGAACCAAATTTGGAGTCGCGTTAGATCCTTAGACCTTGTCGGTTTTGACATCCGTTCTTTAAATCGAATATATCGAAATCCCTCGATAATTCACTCCGAATCCTGTTCCTTCCACTTTGTTTCTCTCGAGAAAAGAAACTAATCGAACTCCATAGGTAGGATAGGGAACGAACTTGGCGAGTTTTAAGATTCGTCTCGTAGTCGCAGGTCAGGGGCCGGCACTCTCTACAGTTGGATCCTAACAAGCGAACAGACAAAGCGAACAGACACAATGCTGATTCACTCCACGAGCCTCGTCTTATAATTCATAAAAAATGAAGGTAGAGTAATAAGATACCTCAAGGGCTTGTCGATGTCCAACCGGCTTGCTTCCAAGCCTCGTTCGGCAGTCTCGGACTGTTACAATCGGCCAGAGTCGACTAAAAAGCAACAACTCGTGCGTTTGTCACAATCCGCTCAAATCGGTGTTGGCGTACGTACAGACGATACGACACAATGCAATACATAAGTGACACCAGCTAAGAGAGACGAAGAGCGAAGGGAAAGAAAACGAGATAACATGGTTCAGTACAGAGGCGCCTGCTATTGTTTAATTAAATAACAAGGCAAGGCAATTCTAGAATCAAGAGTATCCTCTCCCCGGGGTCATAGCCATTCATTCACGAAGACCCAGTTTCTGGTAATCTCATTCATTCGCGGCTCGGTTTCTTCAAGAAATACCCCCGGCAGCCCATGAGCTCAGCTAGCGCCTCACAATCAAATAAAATAAAAGTCGACGTGGGGACGGCATATCAAGTTAGCACTGCTACTATGCAGCATAGGCTGGCAGCATAGTCACCGTACTACGACAAACCTGTCCGGTTTATGTCGTACTGCTTTCCCGAACGAGCGCGAAATCTATCGTCTCTATCACCTAGCAAAGTTAAAGATCTCACTCCTTATTCCATGTAACCATTATGACAGCAAATATTAACGAGCTACGCCTCAGAGCGACTCGTGCACGGGAACCCCCAAGCATGCCACATGGGTTAGATCAAGGCTTCTCCGACCCATTAGTCAAGCCTGCCGGGACCAGGCTATTAGCATATCCTATCCAAGTCAATCTTGACGACTGGGGTCGGGGAGGACGCAAAATGAATAGTGTAACGCCGCGGGTTTTCATGAAATGACGATATAGGTACAGACTGTCCACTTACACAGATATCTAGCATATCTGTTCATAAGTGTATACCCCTGGGCGTATGCATGTATGTATTTGGTAAGCTTATGTCCCTTAGGATCGCGATTTTCTTATATAAGGCTCTAAAATAGAGGTCATCTCTTACTTTACGTTATTAAACTTGACTAAAAACGCCGATTTAGTTATCCGAAGATAATATCCAAGAGCTGGGGTGCAAGCTAAACAAAAGCTTCTGGAAACACCATCACATGCATTTCAGGTTACCTTCCTGCAGCAATTATGCAGATGCAGTCAAGCCGAAATCAGCTATGTATGTACTACAGTAAACCTTGGCCATAGCGATTCTACTATACAACGATATTTTTATATAACGATATCGTCAAGGGGATTTTGCGATTTTGTATGTAAAATAA